>NC_057801.1:447614050-447830743 GCF_018294505.1 Triticum aestivum
AACAAACAACTGGTGAGTATCGTCCAGAACCAAGGCCGGTTTATCAAAACTTCATATAATTATAACAAAATAAATATGATACCTGTGATACTTATGTGTATTGAGGGTTTACAAGGCCAAATGCAATAAGGGCAATAGTCCCAATATAGAGCGCATCACTCTGTGTGATTTATCCATGCCGCCGGCTTACAATGCCTCAGACAGAACTCCATAGATATAAACATCATACACTAGCGACTTAACGTCCAAAGCCAGGCCAGATTATCAAAAGACCGGATTTTATCAAATAAAGATCAAGGCATCATGGCTTGAATTGAATTTCAACCATATATCAATATGGCACAAATATTTAAGTCATCAAAATATTCAAAGGCAAAGGAAAACACAAATATCAAGGCATTCAAAGGCTGTCAGGCTCAACATCAAGTGCTATTCAAGGGCTGCACAACCACTGAGTTACTCCTTAATTCAAACCTGTAAGCGGGGCCTCACATGACCAAATCGTCATTTTAACTTTGACAAGTTCAGGGTCTTTAAAAGATTAACTGCCAAGAGTACGACGAGTCATTCTAGGATTACCTGGTCGGAGTGGAAAATTTACAAAGGCAGGATAACATGGTTTGTTGGTGAATACACCTGGCGGCCAAGCCTATTACGAGGGACAACAAAGCTTTTGTTCGTTTAACAAAAAGCCCCCAAGTAATATAGTGATCCAGGCGTACAAGCCGGATCAATAGGGTAGTCACAGCTATGCTCAATGAGCAGGAAGCCCCCAAGTTTTTGCAATCAAGGCGTACAAGCCGGATCAAAAGGGTCATAGCTATGCTCAATGAGCAGGAAGCCCCCAAGTGACCTTATGAAGTAAATAAAGACTCAGATTCTCATAAATGAAACGTCAGAGGCCCTGAATCATCAGGGATGCCGGCTTTATTATACTAATCATAATATATACATTGATAAAAGTATGTACATCACAAGAGCCAGTGGCTCAGGTGTAATAAGGCCGAAGATGAGCAATATTCCCCAGTCGGTGGGTCTCCTCTTCCGACGTGCGTGATTCCTTGTGGTCTCGAACATCGATAAGGTAGTATGACCCATTGTTCAGATTCTTGCTGACCACAAACGGTCCTTCCCAAGGTGGGTATAGCTTGTGCATGTCAGGTTGATGCTGGATGAGCCGGAGCACTAAATCTCCTTCTTGAAAGGTCCTGGTCTTAACCCGACGGTTGTGATAACGACGCAGATCTTGCTGGTAAATCACCGAACGAGCCACCGCAAGGTCACGCTCCTCATCTAACAGGTCAATAGCATCCTGACGTGCTTTCTCATTATCAGCTTCAACATAAGCCGCCACACGAGGTGAGTCGTGACGTATGTCACTCGAGAGAACCGCCTTAGCTCCGTAAACCATGAAGAAAGGCGTGTAACCCGTAGATCTGTTGGGGGTGGTATTAATACTCCAAATCACTGAAGGCAGCTCCTCCACCCAACAACCCGGTGTTCTCTGCAAATGGACCATAAGCCGGGGCTTGATACCTCTCAAGATTTCTTGATTAGCTTGTTCTGTTTGGCCATTAGACTAGGGGTGAGCCACCGATGACACATCAAGCCGGATATGCTCTTGTTAACAAAATTCTTTCGTTGCCCCCTTAGACAGATTAGTACCATTATCAGTGATGATACTATGAGGATATCCAAAATGAAAGATCACCTTTTTGATGAATTGAACCGCCATGGTTGCATCACATTTGCTGACCGGCTCAGCCTCAACCCACTTTGTAAACTTGTCAACTGCTACCAAGAGATGAGTCTTTTTATCCTTAGACCTTTTGAAAGGCCCAACCATATCCAGCCCCCAGACTGCAAATGGCCAAGTAATTGGAATCATCCTCAATTCTTGAGCCGCACATGAGCTCTTCTTGAAAATTTCTGACAACCATCACACTTACTGACTAGATCTTCTGTATCAGCATGAGCCGTCCACCAATAAAACCCATGAAGAAAAGCCTTTGCAACGGGAGACTTAGAGATGGCATGATGACCGCAATCTCCTTCATGAATCTCCCTTAAAATTTCACGGCCCTCCTCAGGAGAAATGCATAGTTGAAACACTCCAGTAACACTACAACTGTGGATCTCACCCTTGACAATAGTCATTGACTTAGACCTCCGGGTTATTTGCCTGGCCAAGGTTTCATCCTCAGTTAACTCGCCCCGGGTCATATAAGCCAAATATGGAACAGTCCAATCAGGGATAACACGGAGAGCCGCCACCAGCTGTGCCTCCGGGTCAGGAACTGCCAGGACCTCCTCTATACGCAACTTTACTGACGGGTTATGCAAAACATCAAGGGAACCATTAGGGGTGACTGGCTTACGATGAGACCCCAGCCAGCTTAACGCATCAGCTGCTTCATTTTTCCTTCGATCAACATGCTCCACTTGATATCCTTTGAAATGACCAGCAATAGCATCAACCTCTCGGTGATATGCCTCCATGAGTGGATCCTTTGAATCCCAAGTCCCTGACACTTGCTGAGCCACCAAATCTGAGTCACCAAAGCATCTTACCCACATTAGATTCATCTCTTTAGCCATACGAAGACCATGGAGTAAGGCTTCATACTCAGCTGCATTGTTAGTACAAGGGAACATCAACCTTAAAACATAACAAAATTTATCACCTCGTGGGGAAGTCATATAACTCCAGCCCCCGAGCCTTCCAACTACCTGGACCCATCAAAATGAATAGTCCAGTATGTATTGTCCATCTTATCTTCAGGCATCTGTAGCTCTGCCCAATCATTGATGAAGTCCATAAGTGCTTGAGATTTTGTAGCCGCCCGAGGCACATACCTCAAGCCATGGGGTCCAAGCTCAATGGCCCACTTAGCTACCCGACCTGTGGCTTCTTTGTTTTGAATAATATCCCCCAATGGAGCAGAACTAACCACAGTGATGGGATGACCAAGGAAATATTACTTTAACTTGCGGATGTCCATGAACACTCCGTAAACCAGTTTCTGCCAATGTGGATATCTCTACTTAGACTCAATGAGCACCTCATTGACATAATAAACCGGCCTTTGAACCAGATACTCCTTGCCTGACTCCTTCCTTTCAACCACAACTGCCACACTGACATCCCTGTTGTTTGCAGCCACATAAAACAGCAAGGGCTCCTTCTCAATAGGAGCTGCAAGAACTGGCGGCTCAGCCAGTTGTTTCTTAAGCGCCTCAAACACCTCATTAGCAGCATCACTCCAGACAAAGTCATCTGTCTTCTTCATCATCTAATACAAAGGGATAGCCTTCTCTCCCAGGCGGCTTATAAACTGGTTCAAAGTTGCGATATGACCCGCAAACGCTGGACGTCATTGATACACGCCGGTTTAGCCAAAGAAGTGATAGCCTTGATCTTCTCCGGGTTAGCTTCAATGCCCCTCTCAGAAACCAAGAAACCCAATAACTTGCCTGCTGGCACGCCAAAAACACAGTTGACTGGGTTAAGCATCATTTTATAGACTCGGAGGTTGTCAAAGGTCTCTTTCAGATCCTCAATCAATGTCTCCTTCCTGGATTTCACAACAATATCATCCACATAAGCGTGAACATTGCGCCCAATCTGGCCATGGAGGCAATTCTGAACACACTGTTGGTAAGTCACCTGGGCACTCTTGATCCCAAAAGGCATAGACACATAGCAGAAGGCTCCAAAAGGAGTGATGAAAGCTGTCTTCTCCTGGTCCTTAACTGCCATTTTGATCTGATGATAACCAGAGTAAGCATCTAAAAAGCTAAATGCTCACAACCTGCCGTAGCATCAATAATCCGATCAATACGCGGGATAGCAAAAGGATCAGCCGGATAGGCCTTATTAAGGTCTCTATAATCCACACACATACGCCAAGTGCCATTTTTCTTAAGTACTAGCACCTGGTTAGCCAGCCACTCAGGATGAAAAACTTCAATGATGAACCCTGCCGCCAAGAGCCGGGCCACCTCTTCACCAATTGCCTTGCGCCTCTCCTCATTAAAGCGATGAATAAACTGCTTGACCGGCTTGAACTTGGGATCCACATTAAAAGTGTGCTTAGCGAGTTCCCTCGGTACACCTGGAATGTCAGAAGTCTTCCATGGAAAGATGTCCCGGTTCTCACAGATGAACTCGATGAGCGTGTTTTCCTATTTAGGATCCATATTTGCACTGATGCTAAACTACTTTGATGAATTGCCAGGAACAAAATCAACCATCATAGTATCATATGCCGACTTAAACTTCATTAGGGGCTCATTCTCTGTGGTTGGCTTCTTCAAAGGCGTCATATCTGTCGGGTTAACATTGTGTTTCTAAAACTTCAGCTCCTCAGTGGCACAAGCCGGCTCAGCATACGCAGCATCACCTTCTTCACAATCCAGGGCAATCTTTCTATTACCATGCAACGTGATGGTGCCCTTATAACCCGGCATCTTAAGCTGTAAATAAATGTAACACGGCCGCACCATAAACTTGGCGTAAGCCGGTCGCCCGAACAAAGCATGGTACGGGCTTTTGATCATTACCACCTCAAAGGTCAACTTCTCAGCTATGGAATTATTGTCATCTCCAAAAGCTACGTCCAGTGTTATCTTACCCACTGGATACGCCGACTTACCAGGCACACCACCCCATGGAAAAAAGTACAAGACGCCTTAAGATCTTTGTCAGTCAAATTCATACGACAAAAAAGTCTCATAGTAAAGGATATTGATACTACTGCCCCCATCAATGAGCACCTTCATAAGATTATATCCTCCTACCTGTGGAGCAACCACCAATGCCAACTGACCTGGATTGTCAACCTGGGGCAGGTGATCCTCACGGCTCCATACAATAGGCTGCTCAGACCACCTTAAGTAACGAAGCACCGCCAGCTCAACAGAGTTCACCGCCCGCTTATGGATTTTTTGATCTCGCTTGCACGGCCTCATGGTGAACACATGACACTGACCACCATTCAGCTGCTTTTGGTTACTCTAATAACCAAACTGCTGTATTTATTCCCTTGACCAGATTGCTGATTAAAACTGTCGACGTTTTGGATATAGGGGTACCTAGACTTGTGTGCCTGCGGCCCATTGCGTGGCTCCACCAACGGCCTGGTACGACCCAGCTTTAGGCCTCGATAACTCAAGACCCTCGCGAGGGGCCAAGCCTTGCGAGGCGGATGATGCCAAGACCTCCAAGGGGATCGGCCTTCTCAGGCTGGCTCCCGAGGGGCGGAGAGTTCTATGCAAGGTGCACATCACGAGGCTCAGCTGACGTGAGCCGTGACGAGCAAGGCCAGTCAGGCGCCAGGTGGGTGCCAGCGGGCGCAGAGTACCAGCTTCCTTTTTGGTGCAAAGGAGGAAAGCAGCAGGTGTGGAGTCCCAAGGAATTAGCCAAAGGTTTCCATTCTGGTGCACCAAGACCAAGACCGCCAGGACGGCAGGACGGAGGTCATCACCGAGCCCATCGCAGCATCACGACCAGAGGCTTTTCACAGTCAAAGACCACTTTAGTCAGGATAGGATGTACTTCCTGTCCCCCTTCAAATCTGGCTGTTGTGGGATCCCTTCCCACCAACATTTGGGAAGAGGACCAAGGCCACTATAAATAGGACTTAGCCACCACCATAGAGGAGGATTGGATCCACTCTCACCCGACCACCTCACCAGCTCTCTTGAGCTCAAGAACACCTCACCTCCTGAGGCTAGTTCATCCACTGTACTAGTTCATCCTCATCCCTTCGAGGCAATCCACCAGAACGCTAGAGTAGGGTATTACACCGCAAGGTGGCCCGAACCAGGATAAACTGCTATATCTCTCGATCCCTTTGAGCTCGATGCGCAGGCTGGGTAGGAGATCTCCGCATGCACCACATAGTTCAAACCTAGCAAAGGTTTGTAGAACCCGAAATCTGACATTTGGCGTGCCAGGTAGGGGTGCGTCGAGGATCCGCTGCTCCATCCGTCACATCATGCTGCCAGCTTCAATGGCGGGCGCGCCTTCGTCGACTTGACCGTCGCGCGCCTTTGAGGGAGCGGAGGGGCTCTGTGATTTCACCCCCTCCTAGCGATGGGTGGATTGGCCACCTAAGTTCAAGCCAGAGATGCCGCCATGCTACGACGGCACGGAGGACCCGACCGGCTTCCTCCGGGCGTACGAGGAGGCGGTTAGGGCGGCCGACGGAGATGACAAGGTGAAGGCCAACTGGCTCCCCATGGCCCTAGTAGGCACGAAACCGCCGTAATCCTCTGTGGCCTCCTGGGAGGAGCTACGCGGCCTTTTCATCGCACGCTTCGTGGCACCGGCGCCTCCTGTCGTCACAACTCTCCTAGGTGGCTCGCAGGCACCACCCTCTGACCGGAACATGAAGCAGTTCTATCACCAAGTGAGCGCCGCCCAGGTATGCTTGGGGGCTCCTCCGGTCTAGGCAGCACCTAAGGCCGACCTCGCCTTCGGCCCAGAAGATCATCTAGCGACCACAGCGGGAGTGGGTGCACTCCCGATGCTCTGCACCCCCACCATCTGCAACATGGCGGTCACCAAGACCCTCATCGATGGCGGAGCCGGCCTCAACATACTCTCCTCGGAGGCATTCGGCCTGCTACATGTGCCCCCTGACCGACTCCGCCCCACCAAGCCCTTCTCCGGGGTCGGCAGTGGCTTCACCAGCCCCTTGGGGCATATCCGCCTTCCTGTCACCTTCGGGACCCGCCACAATTACTGCACCGAGCTCATCGACTTCGACATTGCCAGGATTGACTTGCCATACAATGCCATCCTTTGGTACCCGGCCCTGGCCAAGTTCATGGCAGCAACTCATCCAGCCTACAACCTCATGAAAATGCCAGGTAGGAATGGTGTCCTCATGGTGGCAGGGGACATCAAGGACGCGCCGCAGGCTTTCAAGCTCGCCTTCAGGTCTGCGGAGTCCGTGCTGCCAGGCAAGAAAGGGGGCCCTAAGGCCCCAGGGGTAGCACCAGCCAAGAAGAAGCAACTATTCTCCCAAGACCGAGCCGAGACGAAGCAAGTGCTGGTTGATGAAGATGGGGCGTTAGGCGCCACCTTCACCATAGGAGCTGGCCTCCCTTAGGACCAAGAGAAAGCTTTGGTCGGCTTCTTGCGCGCCAACAAGGATGTGTTCGCATGGGAGCCCAAGGACCTGGTCGGGGTTCCAAAGGGAATAATGGAGCATCACCTGAAGGTATGCCCAAACATGCACCCAGTGAAGTAGAAGGCCTGCCGACAATCCATCGAGAAGCAGGCATTTATTGTCTATGAAAACCGCAAGCTGCAGGATGCTGGGGTCATCAGGGAGGTATGGTACCCGGAATGGCTGGCAAACCCAGTTGTCGTCCCCAAGAAAGGAGGGAAGGAACACATGTGTGTCAACTTCACCAACCTCAACAAGGCTTGCCCTCAGGATCCCTTCCCACTTCCCTGCATCGACCAGATCATTCACTCCACCGCCGAGTGTGACCTGTTGTGCTTTTTGGATGTTCTCTCAGGCTACCACCAGATCAAGATGGCTGTTCAAGATGTGGAGAAGACGGTGTTCCTAACCCTCTGCGGAGTGTACTGCTACACCTGCATGCCTTTCGGGCTGTGCAATACCGGGGCTACCTTCCAGAGGATGATGCATATCGCCCTGGGCAGTCAGCTCAGGAGAAATGCTGAGGCCTATGTTGATGACATAGTGTTGATGTCTCGGGAGGCAAGGACCCTGATTGAGGATTTGGAGGAGACGCTTGCCAGCTTGCGCAAGGTGGACCTGTGGCTCAATCCCGAGAAGTGCGTGTTCGGAGTTCCCTCTGGCAAGCTGCTGGGTTTTCTAGTATCTCACAGAGGGATCAAGGCAAATCAGGAGAAGTTCAAGGCAATATAAGACATGAGCCCTCCGTAGACGCTCAAGGAGATGCAGAAGCCGGCGGGCTGCATGACCTCACTAGGGCGCTTCATCTCCAAGATGGGGGAACACGCCCTCCCGTTCTTCAAGCTGATGAAAAAAGGGGCCGTTTGAGTGGACCCCTGAGGCTGACGCGGCCTTTCAAGACCTCAAGAGATACCTGACCAGCCCATCGGTGATGGTGGCGCCGCGCCCTCTTGAGCCCCTAGTACTCTATTTGGCCGCCACCCCTCGTATGGGGGGGCTCCTGAGGCCGACACTTTCGAGGCTGCACTTGGCGCGACAGAAGGTGGGACCATCGAAGGCCCGCATCCTCAAGAAGCACAAGACCCCATAAACACCTCTTCCCTTATCGAGCACCCTGTCTACTTCATCAGCACGGTGCTATGCGAGGCATGGGCATGCTACCCTATGCCTCAGAAGCTCTAACTTGCGCTCCTCGTCGCTTCCCGAAAGCCGCGTCACTACTTCCAAGGCCACCCCAACAAGGTCGTTTCAGCCTACCCACTAGAGAGGATGCTCCGGAGTCCTAATGCCGCCGGACGAGTTGCAGAGTGGAACATTGAGCTCCAGGCATTCCAGCTCGAGTTCAGCACCACTAGAGTCATAAAGGGTGCGGCCCTTGCAGATTTTGTGGCAGAATGGACTGACGTCCCTGACTGCGGGGTGAGCGAGGACTGCTCCCTCTTGCCTGGGGACGAGGAGCCTAGCGGGTGGATCATGTACTTTGATGGCGCGTTCGCACGACAAGGCGCAGGGGCTGGGTCCGTCCTCATCTCACCCACCAAGGATAAACTCTACTATGCAGTACAACTCTGTTTTCAGCGGGGCGAAAAGATCTCCAACAATATCGTGGAGTATGAAGGCTTGCTTGCTGGCCTCAGGGCCGCAGCGGCGCTGGGGGTAAAGCGCCTCACCATCAAGGGAGATTCCCAGCTCCTCATCAACTTCTCCAACAAAGAGTACACACCCAAGGACGAGCACATGGATCCAATAACCCGTTAACAGCCTGGACCAATGGGGATTTTCCACGTGTAAAATTCTCATTGGCTGAAGGAAACACGTGTTGCCTCACCGTTGGGACAGATGTCATCCACTCATTGGACAGGAGGCGCCTATGATAGGTCGACACATGGCACGGCCCAACAGTGGCCCATTCCGGTGAAAAAGGTCGGCCCAGTAAAAATTAGCAGGCCGACCCATATAAGGCCTACTTGTGTCAGGTCCATTTAAGCCCACGGCCCATATGAGATGTGCCAATTAGGCCTGTCAATGACCCGTTAAAGATTTGACACCATTGCAGCTCATCGTCAGTTCGAGCCCGTTAACAGCCCGCTATATATTTGGGATCAATATCGGCCTGATGTGATTTCATCCTGTTAATGGCCCATTCAAGGGATGGGCCAACTTTCAGGATGTACATCTTTCGGCCTTTTAGCGACCCATTTAAGTGTTGGGCTAATTTCTGGCCTGGTGTGTCTTTTAACCTGTTGACGGCCCATAAATCAGTTGGGCCATTTGTAGTCGGACCTGAGTTTTGGCCTTTTAGCGACCCATTTAAGTGTTGGGCCAATTCCCGACCCTGTGTGTCTTTCAGCCTATTGACGACCCATAAATGAGTTGGGCCATTTGTAGTCGGACCTGAGTTTTGGCCTTTTAACGACCCATGCCCTTCATGGTCCAATACCAGCCCGATTTCTCTTTCGGCCTGCTAAAGGCCCACAACACAGTTGGGCCATTTACAGTACAACCTGACTTTCAGCCTCTTAGCGGCCCATGCTCTTCATGGTCCAGTACTAGCCCACTGTCTCTTTCGGCCTGCTATTATATGATATGGCCATCATCATCTTGTGCCTTTGATCTCCATCTCCAAAGCACCGTCATGATCACCATCGTCACCGGCACGACACCTTGATCTCCATCGTAGCATCGTTGTCGTCTCGCCAACTATTGTTTCTACGACTATCTCTACCGCTTAGTGATAAGGTAAAAACAATTACAGGGCGATTGCATTGCATACAATAAAGCGACAACCATATGGCTCCTGCCAGTTGCCGATAACTCCGTTACAAAAGATGATCATCTCATACAATAAAATTTATCATCATGTCTTGACCATATCACATCACAACATGCCCTACAAAAACAAGTTAGACGTCCTCTACTTTGTTGTTGCAAGTTTTACGTGGCTGTTGCGGGCTAAGCAAGAACCGGTCTTACCTACGCATCAAAACCACAATGATATTTTGTCAAGTATGTGCAGTTTTAACCTTCACAAGGACCGGGCGTAGCCACACTCGATTCAACTAAAGTTGGAGAAACTAACACCCGCCAGCCACCTGTGTGCGAAGCACGTCGGTAGAACCAGTCTTGTGTAAGCGTACACGCAATGTCGGTCCAGGCCGCTTCATCCAACAATACCGCCGAATCAAAGTATGACATGCTAGTAAGCAGTATGACTATTATGGCCCACAACTCACTTGTGTTCTACTCGTGCATATAACATCTACGTATAAACCTGGCACACGCAAGATCATGGTGATGCATAGCAACAAGAGGGGAGAGTGTCGTCCACGTGCCCTCTTAGACCGTAAGTGGAAGCGTTATGACAACGCGGTTCATGTAGTCGTACGTCTTCATGATCGACCGATCCTAGTACCGAACATACGACACCTCCGCGATCTGCACACGCTCATCTCGGTGACGTCTCATGAACTCACGATCTAGTAGAGATTCGAGGGAGAGTTCCGTCAGTATGACGGCATGATGACTGTGTTGATGAAGCTACCGATGCAGGGCTTCGCCTAAGCACCGCTACGATATGACCGAGGTGGATTATGGTGGAGGGGGCACCACACACGGCTAAAAGATCAACGATCAACTTGTTTGTCCTAGGGTGCCCCCTTACCCCCGTATATAAAGGAGCAAGGGGGGAGGCCGGCCTGGCCTTGGGGCGCGCCAAGGAGAGGGGGAGTCCTCCTCCTAGTGGGAGTAGGACTCCCCTTTCCTAGTCCAACTAGGAAGGACGAAGGGGGAAGGAAGGAGAGGGAGAGAGGGAGGAAAGAGGGGGCGCCGCCCCCACTCCTTGTGCAATTTGGACTCCCAAGGGGGGCACGCGGCCAGCCCTAGGCCCTCTCCTCTCTCTCCCACAAGGCCCATGTTGGCCCATTAGATCCCCCGGGGGTTCCGATAACCCCCAGCACTCCGATAAATATTCGGTGACCCCCAAAACTCATCCGGTGTCCGAATATAGTCGTCCAATATATCAATCTTTATGTCTCGACCATCTCGAGACTCCTCATCATGTCCGTGATCATATCCGGGACTCCAAACTACCTTCGGTACATCAAAACACATAAACTCATCATACCGATCATCACCGAGCGTTAAGCGTGCGGACCCTACGGGTTTGAGAACTATGTAGACATGACCGAGACATGTCTCCGGACAATAACCAATAGCGTAACTTGGATGCTCATATTGGCTCCTACATATTCTATGAAGATCTTTATCGGTCAAACCGCATAACAACATACATTGTTCCCTTTGTCATCGGTATGTTACTTGCCCAAGATTCGATCGTCGGTATCTCAATACCTAGTTCAATCTCATTACCGTCAAGTCTCTTTACTCGTTCCGTAGTGCATCATCCTGCAACTAAGTCATTAGTCACATTGCTTGCAAGGCTTATAGTGATGTGCATTACCGAGAGGGCCCAGAGATACCTCTCTGTCAATCAGAGTGATAAATCCTAATCTTGATCTATGCCAACTCAACAAGTACCATTGGAGACACCTGTAGAGCACCTTTATAATCACCCAGTTATGCTGTGATGTTTGGTAGCACACAAAGTGTTCCTCCAGTATTCAGGAGTTGCATAATCTCATAGTCATAGGAACATGTATAAGTCATGAAGAAAGCAATAGCAACAAACTAAACGATCAAGTGCTAAGCTGACAGAATGGGTCAAGTCAATCACATCATTCTCTAATGATGAGATCCCGTTAATCAAATGACAACTCATGTCTATGGCTAGGAACTTGACCATCTTTGATTCAACGAGCTAGTCAAGTAGAGGCATACTAGTGACACTCTGTTTGTCTATGTATTCACACATGTACTAAGTTTCCGGTTAACACAATTCTAGCATGAATAATAAACATTTATCATGAAATAAGAAAATAAATAATAACTTTATTATTGCCTCTAGGGCATATTTCCTTCAGTCTCCCACTTGCACTAGAGTCAATAATCTAGTTCACATCACCATGTGATTTAACACAAATATTCACATCTGTATGTGATTAACACCCATAGTTCACATCGTCATGTGATCAACACTCAAGGGTTTACTAGAGTCAATAATCTAGTTCACATTACTATGTGATTAACACCCAAAGAGTACTTAGGTGTGATCATGTTTTGCTTGTGAGAGAAGTTTAGTCAACGGGTTAGTCACATTTAGAGCCGTATGTATTTTGCAAATATTTTATGTCTACAATGTTCTGCACGGAGCTACTCTAGCTAATTTCTCCTACTTTCAATATGTATCCAGATTGAGACTTAGAGTCATCTGGATCAGTGTAAATGCTTGCATCGACGTAACTCTTTACGACAAGGTCTTTTATCACCTCCATAATCGAGAAATATTTCCTTAGTCCTCACTAAGGATAATCCTGACCGCTCTCCAGTGATCTACCCCTAGATCAAAATTGTACTCCCTTGCCAAACTCAGGGCAGGGTACACAATAGGTCTGGTACACAGCACAACATAATTATAGAACCTATGACTGTGGCATAGGGAATGACTTTCATTCTCTTTCTATTTTCTGCCGTGGTCGGGTTTTGAGTCTTACTCAACTTCACACCTTGCAACACAGGCAAGAACTCTTTCTTTGACTGTTCCATTTTGAACTACTTCAAAATCTTATCAAGGTATGTACTCATTGAAAAAAAAATCTTATCAAGCGTCTTGATCTATCTCTATAGATCTTGATGCTCAATGTGTAAGCAGCTTCACCGAGGTCTTTCTTTGAAAAACTCCTTTCAAACACTCCTTTATGCTTTCCAGAAAATTCTACATTATTTCTGATCAATAGCATGTCATTCACATATACTTATCAGAAAGGCTGTAGTGCTCCCACTCACTTTCCTGCAAATACAGGCTTCACCGCAAGTCTGTATAAAACTATATGCTTCGATCAACTCATCAAAGCATATATTCCAACTCCGAGATGCTTGCACCAGTTCATAGATGGATCGCTGGAGCTTGCACACCTTGTTAGTACCTTTAGGATTGACAAAACCTTCTTGTTGCATCATATACAACTCTTCTTTAAGAAGTATCCATCTAAGTAATGAAGTTTTGATATCCATTTGCCAGATTTCATAAAATATGGCAACTGCTAACATGATTCGGATGGATTTAAGCATCGCTACAGTTGAGAAAATCTCATTGTAGTCAACACCTTGAACTTTTTGAAAACTTTTTTGTGACAAGTCGAGCTTTGTAGATAGTAACACTACTATTAGTGTCCGTCTTCCTCTTGAAGATCCATTTATTTAATATGTCTTGCCGATCATCAGGCAAGTACACCAAAGTACACACTTTGTTCTCATACATGGATCCCATCTCAGATTTCATGGCCTCAAGCCATTTCGCGGAGTCTGGCTCATCATCGCTTCCTCATAATTCGTAGGTTCATCATGGTCTAGTAACATGACTTCCAGAATAGGATTACCATACCACTCTGGTGCGAACCGTACTCTAGAAGACCTACGAGGTTCTGTAGTAACTTGATCTAAAGTTTCATGATCATCATCATTAGCTTTCTCACTAATTGGTGTAGGAATCACTCGAACTGATTTCTGTGATGAATTACTTTCCAATTCGGGAGAAGGTACAATTACCTCATCAAGTTCTACTTTCCTCCCACTCACTTCTTTCGAGAGAAACTCCTTCTCTAGAAATGATCCATTCTAAGCAACGAATATCTTGCCCTCGGATCTTGTGATAGAAGGTGTACCCAACAGTTTCCTTTGGGTATTCTATGAAGACGCCCTTCTCCGATTTGGGTTCGAGCTTATCAGGTAGAAGTTTTTTTCACATATGCATCGCAGCCCCAAACTTTAAGAAATGGCAACTTTGGTTTCTTGCCAAACCATAGTTCATGAGGCGTCGTCTCAACAGATTTCGATGGTGCCCTATTTAAAGTGAATGCAGCTGTCTCTAATGCATAACCCCAAAACAGAAGTGGTAAATCGGTAAGAGACATCATAGATCGCACCATATCCAATAAAGTGCGGTTACGACGTTCGGACACACCATTACGCTATGGTATTTCATGTGGCGTGAGCTATGAAACTATTCCACATTGTTTTAAATGAAGGCCAAACTCGTAACTCAAATATTCTCCTCCACGATCAGATTGTAGAAACTTTATTTTCTTGTTACGATGATTCTCCACTTCACTCTGAAATTCTTTGAACTTTTCAAATGTTTCAGACTTGTGTTTCATTAAGTAGATATACCCATATCTGCTCAAATCATCTGTGAAGGTCAAAAAATAATGATACTCACCACGAGCATCAACACTCATTGGATCGCATACATCGGTATGTATTATTTCCAATAAGTCACTAGCTCGTTCCATTGTTCCGGAGAATGGAGTTTTAGTCATCTGGCCCATAAGGCATGGTTCGCAAGCATCAAATGACTCATAATCAAGTGATTCCAAAAGTCCATCTTTTATGGAGTTTCTTCATGCGCTTTACACCGATATGACCCAAACGTTAGTGCCACAAATATGTTGCATTATCATTATATATTTTGCATCTTTTGGCATCAATATTATGAATATGTGTGTCACTACGATAAAGATTTGATAAACCATCAACATTGGGTGTATGACCACAGACGGTTTTATTCATGTAAATAGAATAACAATTTATTCTCTGTTTTAGATGCATAATAGTATCATAATAAACATGATCTAATCATATTTATGCTCAACACAAACACCAAATAACATTTATTTAGGTTCAACACTAATCTCAAAAGTATAGGGAGTGTGCGATGATGATCATATCAATCTTGGAACCACTTCCAACACACATCGTCACTTCACCCTCAACTAGTCTCTGTTTATTCTGTAACTCCTGTTTCGAGTTACTAATCTTAGAAACCAAACAAGTATCAAATACCCAGGGGCTACTATAAACACTAGTAAGGTACACATCAATAACCTGTATATCAAATATACCCTTGTTCACTCTGCCATCCTTCTTATCCACCAAATATTCCGGGCATTTCTGCTTCTAGTGACCATTTCCTTTGAAGTAGAAGCACTCAGTTTCAGGCTTTGGTCCAACTTTGGGCTTCTTCACGGGAGTGACGACTTGCATGCCATTCTACTTGAAGTTCCCTTCCTTTGCCCTTTTCTTGAAACTAGTGGTCTTGTCAATCATCAACACTTGATGTTTTTTCTTGATTTCTACCTTCATCGATTTCAGCATCATGAAGAGCTCGGGAATCATTTTCATCCCTTGCATACTATAGTTCATCACGAAGTTCTAGTAACTTGGTGATGGTGACTAGAGAACTCTGTCAATCACTATCTTATCTAGAAGATTAACTCCCACTTGATTCAAGCGATTGTAGTACCCAGACAATCTGAGCACATGCTCACCGCTTGAGCTATTCTCCTCCATCTTTTAGCTATAGAACTTGTTGGAGACTTCATATCTCTCAACTCAGGTATTTGCTTGAAATATTAACTTCAACTCCTGGAACATCTCATATGGTCCATGACGTTCAAAACGTCTTTGAAGTCCCGATTCTAAGCCCTAAAGCATGGTGCACTAAACTATCAAGTAGTCATCATATTAAGCTAGCCAAACGTTCATAACGTCTTCATATGCTCCTGCAATAGGTCTGTCACCTAGCAGTGCATCAAGGACATAACTTTTCTATGTAGCAATGAGGATAAACGTCATATCACGGACCCAGTCCGCATCATTGCTACTATCATCTTTTAACTTAGTTTTCTCTAGGAACACATATAAAAACATAGGGAAGCCACAACGCGAGCTATTGATCTACAACATTATTTGCAAAATACTATCAGGACTAAGTTCATGATAAATTAAAGTCCAATTAATCATATTACTTAAGAACTCCCACTTAGATAAACATCTCTCTAGTCATCTAAATGATCACGTGATCCAAATCAACTAAACCATGTCCGATCATCACGTGAGATGGAGTAGTTTTTAGTGGTGAACATCACTATGTTGATCATATCTACTATATGATTCACGCTCGACCTTTCGGTCTCGAGTGTTCCAGGCCATATCTGCATATGCTAGGCTCGTCAAGTATAACCCGAGTATTCTACGTGTGCAAAACTGGCTTGCACCTGTTGTATGTGAACGTAGAGCCTATCATACCCGATCATCACTTGGTGTCTCAGCACGAAGAACTGTCACAACGGTGCATACTCAGGGAGAACACTTATACCTTGAAATTTAGTGAGAGATCATCTTATAATGCTATCATCAAACTAAGCAAAATAAGATGCATAAAAGATAAACATCACATGCAATCAATATAAGTGATATGATATGGCCATCATCATCTTGTGCCTTTGATCTCCATCTCCAAAGCACCGTCATGATCACCATCATCACCGGCGTGACACCTTGATCTCCATCGTAGCATCATTGTTGTCTTGCCAACTATTGTTTCTACGACTATCGCTACCGCTTAGTGATAAAGTAAAAACAATTACAGGGCGATTGCATTACATACAATAAAGCGACAACCATATGGCTCCTGCCAATTGCCGATAACTCCGTTACAAAACATGATCATCTCATACAATAAAATTTATCATCATGTCTTGACCATATCACATCACAACATGCCCTGCAAAACCAAGTTAGATGTCCTCTACTTTGTTGTTGCAAGTTTTATGTGGCTACTACGGGCTAAGCAAGAACCGTTCTTACCTACGTCAAAACCACAACGATAATTCATCAAGTATGTGCTGTTTTAACCTTCACAAGGACCAGGCATAGCCACACTCGATTCAACTAAAGTTGGAGAAACTGACACCCACCAGCCAGCTGTGTGCGAAGCACGTCGGTAGAACCAGTCTCACATAAGCGTACGCATAATGTCGGTCCGGGCCGCTTCATTCAACAATACCGCCGAATTAAAGTATGACATGCTGGTAAGCACTATGATTATTATCGCCCACAACTCACTTGTGTTCTACTCATGCATATAACATCTACGCATAAACCTGACTCTAATACCACTGTTGGGGAACATAGTAATTTAAAAAAATTGTACGCACACGCAAGATCATGGTGTTGCATAGCAATGAGAGGGGAGAGTGTCGTCCACGTACCCTCGTAGACCATAAGCGGAAGCATCAACGCGGTTGATGTAGTCGTATGTCTTCACGGTCGACCGATCCTAGTACCGAACGTACGGCACCTCTGCGATCTGCACACGTTCAGCTTGGTGACGTCCCACGAACTCGCGATCCAGTAGAGCTTCGAGGGAGAGTTCCGTCAGTACGACGGCGTGATGACGGTGTTGATGAAGCTACCGATGCAGGGCTTCGCCTAAGCACCGCTATGATATGACCGAGGTGGATTATGGTGGACGGGGGCACTGCACACGGCTAAAAGATCAATGATCAACTTGTGTGTCCTAGGGTGCATCAGATAGCTGAGAGGGGGAAAGAGATATTCCATCCGCTCGATAATGCAATGCATGTAATTTTTTTAGAAGTCAAACTTTGGAAACTTTGATCAGGTTTACACAAATGTCCTAGCGCATGACAACCTCTTCTTCCCTCTGCCAAGGGCCTATCCTTTTCTTTTACCTTCGACCCTTATACAAGAGTCTTGGTGATCATCACCTTTCCATTTTACACTTTTTCCTTTGGCAAGCACTTTGTATTGGAGCGAATATATATATATATATATATATATATATATATATATATATATATATATATATATATATATATATATATATATATATATATATACATATAGGACAGAGCTATTTTGTTACTAGTAACAGAATAATATTCTGTTACTGTCTGCTCCTATATAGACACGCGAGAAGAATTCAGCCCACCAGGAAAACATATCCGCTCCCACGACCCAACCACCTCCTACGTGACACCTCCCCCAGCCCCGCCACCGCGCGCCACCGCCCCCAACCCCGCTGCAGCGCGCCACCGGCCCTAGCCCCGCCACCGCGCGCCACCGGCCCCAGCCCTACCACCGCGCCCCACTGGCCCCAGCCCCGCCACCGCGCGCCGCAGTCCCTAACCCCGCCGCCGTGCGCCACCGGCCCCAGCCCAGCCACCGCGAGCCGCAGTCCCCAGCCGGACCAGACCCAAGCACGTCACCATGGCGCGACGTCTCCACCTCCCGGCGACGGACCAACACCTTCCCGATGGCATGCCCACCACCACCGACGAGGCACTCTGCCCTAACCGGCGTAGCTCCTCACCGCCGTTGTGCTGCTCCTTCCCCGCGTGTCTCCCCTTCTTCTCGCTGCACGGATTGGTGTGCCGCGGCGCCGTCACCCAGGTCAATTTCTTTCATTCAGCCCTGCATCTCCTAGATGGCTCGTTCAATCACTTCTACATAATCAGTTCTGTGACATGTGTGCTGCACAATAGGTGTTTGCAGTAATGTTTGAGCACCGCACCAGCCACAACCGCAGTTGTTGCATCCCTGAACTACCATGGGCCTCCTGCGGCCTTGCTTCTTCCCCTGCCTTCTGCGCGAGCGAACCCCTTTTCATCTTCCCAGGCACGGTCGCGACCTCCTTCTCAGTCGTGGCGCTCCGTCCACCTTCCTCCCCGCACTCTGTCCGCCTCCCCCCACGCTCCGGCCGCTCCCTCCCACGCACGTCGGCCGACCACATCCCTGCTTCCATCAGCTCCACCTCGATGGAGCAAAATTATCGCACAAAGTCGAACTTGCTGTTGTACCATCTTCACCAAGTTGAACTTGAAGTAGCCAGGGTATCCATAGTCGTTGGGAGCCGTCCAAGTTGAGCTATGACCGCAGTCCAAGTGGAACTGCGACCACAATATTCACCCAGCACTGCACCCATTGAGCACCCACACAGTGAGAATGCCATCTCATTTTTCTTTGAACATTTGCTTTTGTGTTGCATGCTCGTTGATAGATTCCCTGCAGCGGCCAAATCCTGGTGCCGCTCGTGAACTTCACCTCCATCATCTCCACTTCACCGGAGCAATCAGTCCAGAGGAGGAGGTGTAGCCGGTTCACCTGATCTCCGACGTCTTATTCTAACTCCAAATAAATTCTTTTTGAGTTCTATTCTTAGTCACATGTACACATGCAGGTTCTAAACTTCTTGTCCAGTCATTCTAGTACTGATGAAGATCGAGTTGACTGAAATAATATAGTTGATTCTTGAGACCCTTACTAGTCCTTCCATATATAGAAGTTGTGCCTGGTAGCCAAACATGGCTTTTCTCTTTGTTGCCTGCTTGCTTATTTTGGTGATATATTTGGACCTTTGCCTCGTCAGTACAACAACACACTCCACAGCCGGGCACGAGAAGAGCTGCGTGCAGGCCACCCCTGTGCTCCGTCCTATATCCGGCTCAGTCATCTCCATCTCATCCTCTCTCTCTTCTCCATGTGTGTGTGTGCAGGTAGTGGGAGGAGATAGAGCAGGGGAGTGAGAGGACCTTCCATGGTGAATTCATAGGCATCTTCCATGGAGATTGTGAGCTCTCTCGATTATTGCTTGAGGATTTATATTGTAGGTCTATCCACTGTAGTTCCTTTATAGCGGCGTCCTCTATTACTAGTGTTCCTCTTTTGATGTTGTTGCATGTGTTTAATAACCCGCTGATATGATTTCTGGAAACAAGGTTCAGTACAAAGAAGCTTCAGTACAAAAGAAGCTTCAGTACGAGAAAAAATGGGTCGTCAGTTCATCCATATGCAACCTCATGCGTGGTCGTCCATTTTTAGTTGGATCCTACTCGCTGGAAACCACAACAGAGGTTGGTGCTGACCTTCTTCGAGACCGCCGCTCTCTCCCACATTTGCAGGCTCTACGGCAAGACATGCTGCCTCGACATAAAAAAATCTTCCATTTTTGTTTCTTTTAACCCCAAAACCTTGCTTACAAACAAACACAAATAATAACACCGTCAGTATGAACATTCTTGCTACTGAATTTGGTACTAGTTATGTAATTTCCAGCTTCCACGCCCATTGTGAGTTGTTGTTACCAAGGGAAGAGTACATAGTTGGTGTTTGTAGTTTACTGAGGCAAAAGGTTATAAGTTTGTACTAAAAAAATGTAGTTTACTAAGGCAAAGAGTTATGCGTATTCAGCAGTCCAAGTAGTTGTCTAAACGGAAGTTTGGTAGTTGTCCAAATAATTGTCTAAACCGCAGTCTGAACATTCTTGCTGCTAAATATCTCTCCTCTCTCAAATTCGTTCAAATTTGTTGCTTGTTCTTGTTGTTACCCTGAGTGCCCTCAAGTTGTTTTTGTTATTCCTATGAGAAACCTTGTCTGGATGGAAGGTAGCATATATTCTATTCTATTCTTGCAAAAGCTTCATTCCTGTTCTGTTTTGAAGTTACTTGGCATAAAAATTACTATATATGCTATTGTAAAAGACTAGATTTCTTCTAAATGTGAAGTTTAAGCTCTCGGGATTTGCTCTTCTAATTTTTTTTATTGATGCATGTTCATGAGAAGTTCAAAACCTAATATTTTTATTGACAATTTGAACTTGCAACCTTACTATCTTGTACTATTCTAAAAAAATTGTACTCATGCAGGTACTTGAAGGGTGCAGACTTGGCAGCGGTGTGGTTTGTTCAACAACAGTACAATGACAGAAAGAACATCAGTTTAAAAAAATATGCAGGAGTTTTGGGAGCCAAACAACTGGTATTTTGTTGTGTTTTAATTTTTTGGGTGCATGATTAAACAAAGAGAGAGAAATAATGTATGATATATATACTGTTGTTGTAGGAGGTTCAAAGATTGTCGTGGAGCAAGTTCAAGAGTTTGGTTTCATGTGAAAAATGTGATTTTTGGTCAAGATTTTGCATGATTGATAGCCATCAGTGGCAGCCGGCGAGCAGTTCAAACCCGCATGCGCGAGCCGCCCATCGTCTTCGACATGTGATCCTGTTGCTTGATGATGCTTGACATGAACTGAACTAGCTGGATGGAATTGTTTTTCTACAATGTAATGTAAATGAATATGGTAAACAAACTGGGAGACCATATTATTTTAGAGGTGGAGTTTGTGCTCCAGTTGAGTTCCAGCAGATTGTGGCTGCTGGTTGTTTCAAGTGAAGGTGGTCAGGCATTACTTGTGTAGGACTGAATGACTCTTGTATGTAAAGGAAACTGGATCAAATAGTCATCAGTATTAAGATTTAAAATTACATTTTGATCCATTCTCTTGTGATTTTAGGCTGAACTCCAATACTTGCATCCGCCACCCTGACGCCGACGTGTTCCCTTAGTCCTCTCTCGACAAACCCAACAGTATAGGTTCTCTGGTGCGCCAAGTATTGCCTGTGGTGATGCCTGCATCATGGCCCATTGAGGAGATATTGTGTATTCCACATAGAAGAAATATTGTTAGTTCATGAATATTCTCCCTAGGTAGGAAGTTTTGGAGAGGAAAACATAAGTTTTTAAAAGGAGGAATGGTAAAAATGTAAGTCCGTTCAACTATATAAAACATAAAAGTATGATGGTGATGACATTGACAGCAAGGATAAGGATGAGAAAGAAAATTAAAAACTAAAACTAAAAGAATATCGAGTGATTATTTTTTGAGAAGTACAAACTCTCTAGTACCATAAGTACCATAAATTAAAAATTAAGAATTGCCTAAGTTCTGACTCAAGGGGACAAATTTGAAAAAAAATTCATAGCAGTAAAGGTTTGAAGGAAAAAAGCAACTTAACAAATGGGAAAAACGACAATGGATTTATATTATGTTAATCACCGGTGTGCTCTTGTTTGTCAGTTCATGTGTGCTCTTGTTATCAGGTCGTGTGCCAACTTGTTATCAATTTTGTGTGTGTGTGAGTTGGTCAACCAAGTGTAGCTGCTGCAGAAAAAAGGCATGGGATGTGTTGCCCTCAGTTCTCTCTCGAAAATCCAGCAGTGCGGGTTCTCTGGTGCGCCAAGTATTGCCGGCGGCGATGCTTGCATTATGGCCCATTGAGTAGATGCAATTTTCCTGGTTTTCACACACAACATGGATTTTAGTTCAGCTACAGAACCACGCAGGTTCAGTGATAATGATACCATAAGTTCGCACAAGAAAACAAATAAGAATTAAAACAGAAAATTTTAAATTCTACAAGTTCAAGTGCTCATCCACACATGATAATTCAAGTTGGTAAAGTTTAAAATGGTAAAAAGTTCAAGTTGCAAAACAAGAGAAATCTAGAACATTCGTTGCAAAAAAAATTGACTTCAAAAAAAAGTAACACGCAAAAAAAATTTGGCAAAAAAATAACATTCAGTTCAACAAAAAAAAACCATGCAAGTTTGGGGCTAGGATATAGTACACTGTTGAAAACTTATGAGAAAAAAATTACCCAAAAAACAGAGCAAAATCTAGTTAGTGAAAACACGCTTAGTACAAACCCATGCAAACATCAGTACAAGTATACTTTTTTGGAACCATTCAAAATTACTCTACAAAAAATAGCTCAGTACAAACATACACATATATCAGTACGACTACTCTGTTTTTCAGACGAGAAAACAGCAGGATCCGTCATGTCGTATTCGAAATCACTCTTAAACGGTTGCGAAGTAAAGAAAACGTCCAACATGACTAAGTTTTGCATTTTCGATAGCTATCCAACGGTATATTATTTGCCCCATTTCGACAAACTTAAAAAACACGTTCAAAACCAATTTTAACCGTATTTGAATTCATATTTAAACCGTAAGAAATTAGAAAAAACTTTCTATACGCAAAAGCTGCGCATTTTTCATAGCTTTCCATCGCCGTTTCATTTACGTCAATCCGACAAACAGTTTGCAAAAAAACAGTGAAAAAATATTTCGCCCAGAATTTCACCGTTTTTCAAATTACTTTTAAATCATATAGAATTTGAAAAATTAGTAGATATATGGAAGATGCGGATTTTCACAAGCTTTCCAACGCTATCTCATTTGCTCAATTCCGACAAACTGTTTGAAAATTAAGTCCAAAATATGATTCGCATTTTCGATTTTGAAAAAAATGTTTTTTTCAAAACTGCTCTTAAATCATAATTTTTTTGCAAAAACAAATTATAATATTGTAATGTGGATGTCAAGAGCTTTCCAACGATATATTACACGCCCCGTTTCGACAAAAAAATTGCAAAAAAATTTGAACTAAAGAAGACGATTTTTAACAGCAACAAAAAGCATCAGTTCAACCGCTCGAATTTCATCAGTTCAACCGCTTGAATTCATCAGTTCAAGTAGGGTAACAGAATAGCCCGGATGTGTGTGTGTGTGTGTGTCTATATATATCTATATATATATATATATATATATATATATATATATATATATATATATATATTCTGCACACCACTTCGGCACTGCACGCTCAATAGAAGCGCACTGCATCATTTTGACGACGAGCACTGCAATAGAGACTAGTGAACTTCGTGTCGAAAAAAATTGCACGCGGTGTTTTTTCGGTACTGTTTTCGCTCTAATTTTTTAACCGTTTATCGGAATGAGGCGTGTAATATACCATTGAAAAGCTATGGATTAGGCGCAACTTCTACATGTTGAACACTTTTCGAGATTCCACACGGTTTAAGAGCAGTTTTGAAAATAGTGCGGCGGATGACGAGTGGCAGCGAGCGTTTTTTCGCGTTTTTTCTAAACCGCTTCTCAAAATGAAGCAAATGATACGCCATTGGATAGATATCGTCGAGGCGCATCTTTTTCATATATAAATCTTTCTCTAATTCATTACGGCTTAAGAGCAGTTTCAAATTTACTAAATCGCGGAATTCTGCTTTTCAAATTTTTTGAAATTTTCGGTACTGTTTTTGCTCCAGTTTTCTAACCGTTTGTCGAAACGAGGCGTGTGATACGCCGTTGAAAAGCTATGAACGAGGCGCAACTTTCATATCTTGCAATGTTTTTGAGATTCTTTACGGTTTTTAGTTTATTTTTTAAATCGTGCGGCTGACTACGAGAGGCAGCGATCATTTTTCGCGAAATTTGTACAAACCGCTGTTCGGAATGATTCAAACGATAAGCCGTTGGAAAGGTATCGACGAGGCGCAACTTTTTCATGTAGAACACTCTCTCTAATTCTTTACGGTTTAAGAGCAGTTTTAAATTTACCGAAACGCGGACACTTTGTTTTTCGCGACACCCAAATCGACGTGGGTACTTCATCCGACTGAAAACCGCACTGCATCGAATGAAAAACCGCAGTGCATCAGACGGGTAAGAGAACTGCATGGTTTCTTTTATTCAAATGTAATTTTTTTAAGGACGAGAAAGTAGAGTGCACTTCACATCGGGCGTAAGTGAACCGCTACACAATTAAAAATGAACCACATTACTTTTCTTCGCTTCCGTAACAAATTTTTTTGCACTTATGGGACGAACAACATCATACGGCCGACCGCACTGCTTTAGAGTGAAAACCGCACTGCATCAGAAGGTCAAGTAAACTTCATGATTTCTTTTGTGGAACGTAATTTTTTTTCTCAGACAAGTTTTTGTTGTCTTTTTTTCAACATTTTTTATTAATGAGAGTGGACCACAGAGACTAGGGCAAGCGAACCACATCATATATCGAAGTGAAACGCAATACCATCTCGTTGTTTCACTAAAATTTTCACACTTTCATGTTAGGTGCAAGTGAACAACATCAATATGAAAAATGAACCACATCTGAGGACCAAATGCACTGCACGTGTTGATGTAGTCGACTGATTTTTGAGACACACGATGCACTTCATACATAGGTGTAATGAGCTGCTACACAAATTGGAGTGAACTATTTTTTCCAATCGTCCACATACAAAAAAATTGCATTCGAGAAAGAAAGTAAACTTTCTGTGGGGATTTCTCTCTTTTTTATAAAGGCGAACCACTAAGGTGCTGCAGTGCACTTCTTTCCTTCTTTTTTCATTGTTAGTCTTCTTCCGTATTAATCAGTAAAGTCAACGGCTAGAGCAAACAATAAAGTCAATAGCCAGCAAACCACCATCGAAGTTGCATTTTTTCTGTTGAACAGCTCGACTATGTATCCCAAACTGCACACCGGCTAAACAAAAAGCTATGCTACATAATCAAACTGCAGGAGAGACGACCGGTGAGCGGAGATACAAGCTCAGCCAAACTTCTTGGTGCAAATAGTGGACTTCATAATACACATTTAACGGCATGATTCATTAACTAGCAAACCATCATCAACAACATTTTTTTAGTCAGAGTGTGCAGTGCATTTCTCTATCTCTTTGTTTTCTTCTTCGCCTCCCTCCTGCAAAAGAAACTTAAACTGATTTGCAGCAATTAGTAACAGCAGACCGACATGAGATGCATTGCAATGGAACAGCACAAACCGAAAAAAGTAGTGGACTGCACCAGGAGTCATCAACTGCATGGCCAGGTGCGCCAAACCGCATTGGGCGCCCAGCGCACTACAAGTCCGGATGTATGGGATGCAAGGGGAGGAGGGGAAGCTTGTTTCCAGATGGGCTATTCGCCGGGAAAGCTAGCGCGCCGACGATTGGAGGCAGCCGTGGTCCCGATGGCGCATGACATGGCAAGTAGGGCGCACACGCGAGGACGGCGGCCATTGCGGGACGGCCGAACCGCACGCACGTGCTGCCTGTGCTGCATGGTGTACCCCGCCGAGCTGCATGGTGGCATGGAGTCATGGAGGACAAATGGGCAGAGCGCCGACTCACCAGCGGCGGGGGGGGGGGGGTGGATCCCGCAGCAACTCCTTGGGGGAAGGCCCGATCTGGAATCTCAGGGGCGTGGGGAGGCCAAAGCGGCGGCGTTGCAGTGACCCCCGACCTGGATCCCGAACCAGTGACCCCCGAGGTGGGAGGTGAGCACGCTAGGGGAGGGGAGTTGGGGAGATGTGCATCGGTGGCGGAGTAGATCCAGTGGTTGCTTGGCAGGGGCGTGGCCAGAGTTGTTGGCCGACCCTGGGGCTGATGGCGGCGGGGCCATGGTGGAGAGAAGGAAGGTGGGGAGTGGGGATTGGCTAGGCCCAAGGGGTGGGCTGCGACGGCCATGGATCTTGGTTAGGAGGAGGAGAGCTCGGGATGGGGAGGAGGATTCGCAAGGAGAGGAAGGTACGGATAGTGTTGCAGCGCCATAGGAGAGGAACGCCGGGGTGGGGTTGGGCGGTGGCCGGGCGCGGGCGGTGTTTGGAAGCAGGGGAGGTGGTGGTGTGCCGCGGCAGGGGGGAGCAGAGGAAGGTGGTGGTGCGGCGACAATGCGGGGGAAGCAGGGGGAGGTGGTGGTGCGGCGGCGGCGTGGGGGAAGCAGGGGAGGTGGTGGTGCAGCGGCGGGCATGGGGGTGGGGCGTGGGGGAGGCCGTGGGGGGGGAGAGATGTTTTGGGTTGGTGACGAGAGGATAAGGCAGGGCATTTTTGCTGGATTAGTCTGTAGCCGCGGGTCGTTCCGCCGTGTTAGCAGAATAAGGGTTTGGTGTGCACAATAAGACTCTAGAGGGTGTTATCATAATAGACCCACCATATATGTATACATACATACATACATATATATATATATATATATATATATCCACTTGGATGTATGTTTTCATACAGTATTATTATTGACATTACCCTTGAGGTAAAAGGTTGGGAGGCGAAACTATAAGCCCCTATCTTTCTCTGTGTATGATTAAAACTTGAACCCATAAATATCACGTGAGTGTTAGCAATTGTGAAAGATTAAATGATAGTTGAGTATGTGGAATTTGCTAAATCAAAGCTCTTACATAGACCATTCCTGAAAATAAGATGAATTGCAATTGTTTGATGACTGGGAACTTAGTTTGTTAGTTTTCAAGAAAGTTTATGATCTATACTTTAACATGTGAATAGCTTGTTACTTGATCATGAGAAGTTTTATGAGTTGAGCTACTGTTATGATATATAACGATGCTAGAAAAGGTGACTGAAATTATCATTGATCAAACATGTGCACTTGCTAGCATTCACACTTCATAATTACTTCTTTTATCATTTACCTACTCGAGGACGAGTAGGAATTAAGCTTGGGGATGTTGATACGTCTCCAATGTATCTATAATTTATGAAGTATTCATGCCATGTTTATAATATTTTTAAATGATTTTGGTATGATTTGATTACAACTAATCTGGACTGACGTTGTTTTCAGCAGAACTACCATGGTGTTGTTTTTCTGCAGAAATAAAAGTTCTCACAATGCCCCGAAAATCAATGGAGAATATTTGTTGAAAATATAAAAAATACTGGAATAAAAAGCTACAGGAGGGGAGTCCCAAGGCCACCACGAGGGTGGAGGGCGCGCCCTACCCCCTGGGGAGGGTGCTCCTACCTCGTGGACTCCCCATGGGCCCCCTTGACGTGAAACCGATGCCAGCCCCTCCTATAAATCCTAAAAACCCTAGAAAAGAAGAGAGATCGGAAGTTCCACTGCAGCAAGCCTCCAGAACCACGAGAAATCAATCTAGGCCCTCTTCGGCACCCTGCCAGAGGGGGTCATCATCACCGGAGGCCGTGGGGGAGGATCTCGGAGGGGCCATCATCGCCATGAAGGCCAAGGACCAGAGGGAGAACCTCTCCCCATCCAGGGGGAGGCCATGGAGGAGGAAGCACAAGGGGGAGAAACTCTCCTGCTCTCTCTCGGTGGCGCCTGGGTGCCATCGGGAGGGGAATAGCCACCGCGGTGATCATCTTCATCAACATCACCATCCTCATCTCTTTTATTTTATGCGGTCCACTCTCCCGCACCCCGCTGTAATCACCTACTTGAATGTGGTGCCTTATGCCACATATTATGACCCAATGATGTGTTGCCATCCTATGATGTTTTGAGTAGATACCCTTTGTCTTTGGGTTGATAAATGATCTAGATTGGTTTGAGTTGTATGTTTTATTATTGGTTCTGTCCTATGGTGCCCTCCGTGTCGTGCAAGCATGAGGGATCCCCGCTGTAGGGTTTGCAATATGTCCATGGTTTGCTTATTGTGTGTGGTCATGGCGTATTAAAGGGGACTTGATACTTTAATGTTATGGTTGGGTTTTAGTTAATGGTCTTTAGTAGTTGCGGATGCTTGCTAGAGTTCCAATCATAAGTGCATATGATCCAAGAAGAGAAACTATGTCAGCTTATGCCTCTTCCTCATATGAAATTGCAATAATGATTACGATCTTGTTAACAATTGCCTAGGATAATTCCGCACACCGACCCATCATTTTCCACACTCCCTATTTATAATACTTAAGTAATATATTCTAACTTTATGATAACATCACCTACTTTTATATTTTAGCTCTCCAATATCATGCAGAGTTATCCTCTTCATACCCACAACATATTTTTATTTCTCGTTTATAGTTGGAAGCAAACGTTCGGTGTACGTAGAGTCGTATCAGTGGCAGACAGGACTTGATAGAATATTGATCTTACCTTTAGCTCCTTGTGGGTTCGACACTCCATACTTATCACTGCCACCTTTGGAATTTGCTACGATGATTCCCTGCACTTAGGGATTATCATACACTGATGGTGCTCCAGGATATTTTGTACTGCATCTCACACGGTTGGTGATAAACTGTGTTGGATCTACTTGATTTTTCATCTTAATTTGAACTACATAATGGGGTCACAGCGGCAATGGACAATTTTTTAATTGCTAGACCTTTTATCTGCAGTGAACATGCAATGATATGTGTGTCATAAAACAATTGGAATTATTCAGGGTTCGTTTGGAAATTTTATACATTAAATTGGTTTTCTAGCCATTTCAGGTGCACAATTCAAAATTAAAGCACATGCTCCAGTTCATAAAAATGGGTTGCAAAATCAAATGTTTGTCCTTGGTTGCAAGCTTAGGTCACGTGCAAGAAATGAGAATGAATGCCAAACACCTTGACACTGTCGCTCAGCCACTAACATTGAGATACATGCTTCTAAAATTCTAGTAAACTGAAAACTCGTCTAAAATTCATGAAACTTGACATGATATCATGGAATGGCAGCGACATGCCATGGTAAAAATATTGTTTCATTTGGGGCAGATGTGGGTATAAGCTTCTCGCAAACCAGAGCTTCTCTCACAACAAGCCTGATGGTTTCGGTAGGGTACGTGCCACCTTGGGGGACGAAACAATATATATTGCCTCTTTTTAATTTTAGAATGTTTCTCATGTCAACATAGAACAACACGAGTGTTGTGTCAATTTTTGGGATTTTTCGGGGTTCGCTTGGACATTGTTATACATTAACTGAGTTTTCTACGCATTCATGTGCATAATTCAAATTTGAACTACAGGCACATGCTCTAATGCATATAAATTATTTGAAAATTCAAGTATGTGTCCTTAGTTGCATGCTTAGGTCCCATGTAAGAAATGGGAATGAATGCCAAACACCCTGCCACCGTCACTCGGCTGCAAACATTGAGATACATGGTTTTTAAATTCTAGTAAATCCAAAACTCATCTGAAATTCATGAAACTTGGCATGCTATCATGGAGCAGCATCAACATGCCATGGAAATTTTTTTGTCCCATTCAGGGCAGGTTTGGGGATATGCTTCTCACAAACCAGAGCTTCTCACAACAGGCCTGATGGTTTCGGTAGGGAACGTCCCACCTTTAGGGACGAAACGATATCCATTGCCTTTTATTGCTTTCAAAAACTTTCTCGTCTGAACAAAGAACAACAGGAGTGTTGTGTCAATTTTTGAGATTCTTCGGGGTTCGTTTGGATATTTTTATGCATTAATTGAGTTTTCAATGCATTAATGTGCATAATTCAAATTTGAACTACATGCACATGCTCTAATGCATGTAAATTGGTTGAAAGTTCAAATATGTGTCCTTGGTTGCATGCTTAGGTCCCATGCAAGAAATGGGAATGAACGTCAAACGCCCTGCCACCGTCACTCGAATTCTTGGTTTTCAAATTCTAGTAAATCCAAAACTCGTCTAAAATTCATGAAACTTGGCATGCTATCATGGAGCGGCATCAACATGCCATGGTAAATTTTTTGTCCCATTTGGGGCAGGTTTGGGTATAAGCTTCTCACAAACCAGAGCTTCTCATAACAAGCCTGATGGTTTCGGTAGGGAACGTCCCACCTTTGGGGATGAAATGATATCCGCTGCCTATTATTGCTTTCAAAAAATTTCTAATGTTAACAGAGAACAAGAGGAGTGTTGTGTCAATTTTTGGGATTTTTCGGGGTTCGTTTGGACATTTTTATGCATTAATTGAGTTTTCGATGCATTTATGTGCATAATTCAAATTTGAACTACATGCACATGCTCTAATGCATATAAATTGGTTGAAAATTCAAATCCGTGTCCTTGGTTGCATGCTTAGGTCCCATGCACCTATGACAGCGTGCCTCTCCGGGTGCTCCGGGTCCAAAGGTATCCTCTTTGTTTCCTTAGCCGATTTGAATGAACCCTCAGCTTCCGACTCCTTGGGGTCGGGCGACATCTCTGGCTGCTTGCCGGCCATTGCCACAACCCGATCAAGGAGCCGCCTCTCAGCCGCGATCACCAGGGACTTGGCCAGCCGACTACTCTCGGCCGTGCAGGCGGACGACTTCCTGTAGTCGCCGGCCAGGGTCAGAATACCCTTTGAACTTGGCATCTTCATCTTGAGGTAAGCGTAGTGGGGGACCGCCATGAACTTGGCATGAGCAGGTCGGCCAAACAATGCTTGGTATGGGCTTTCAAGGTCCACCACTTCAAACCAAACTGGCTCTCGGCGAAAATGATCTTTGTCTCCGAAGAGGACATCTATCTGGATCTTGCCGATTGGGGAGCAAGAAAGGCCAGGTACAATGCCATGGAAAACAGTTCGACTGCTTTGAAGCTGCTTCTGCTTGATTCCTAATTTCTCCATGGTATCCTTGTACAGGATGTTGATGTTGCTGCCTCCGTCTATCAACACTCGCGAGAAGCGAGCGGCCCACCTATCAGTGGCCAAGGTAGCGCTCACAACCAAGGCGTAGGAGCCCGGATTCGGCATCACCTCTGGGTGATCAGCTCTGCTCCAACTGATAGGCTTCTCGGACCAATGCATAAACTCCGGAGTATCTGATGCAACTGCATTCACTTCCTGCTACTACAACCGTCTGCTGCGTCGATCATCAGCCATACTGGTGAACACCACATAAGCTCCGTGTTCTTTGGGGTATTCATCTTGTACGGCGCCGACTGGCCTGGCCGCCGGCTGCTGGGGCGGTTGTGGAGGCGGTGGCCCAGCAGGCGGAGGAGGGAGGAGGCCGTCTCCCTTGGCGATTCTGGTGAGCTAGTGGCATTTCCGAGTGGTATGGTTTGACGGCTTCGCGCCGCTGTGGAACTTGCAGGAACCATCCAAAGTCTGCTTGTAAGAGAAGGCCGGCAACCAGTTGGACTTGCCTCCTTTCTGTCGCTTCGCCGGAGGCTGCCCCTCAGGCTGTTGGTCTTCGACTGTCGCAACCTGCCGACTGCTGGAAGTCGGCTGTGGGGCCTTGCGCTTGTGATCATTCTGCTGCTGTCGCTGACTGGTGTCTCCAGCCGGAGTTCTGGGAGCTTGAGGGGCCACTTTGCCAGTCGCACTAACTTGAATCTCTGTCTTCATGGAGGAGTCGGCCGTAGCATGCTTGTCTGCTATGACCAGCAACTCGTCGAGGGTCTCTGGCTCGTCGCAGAGGAGCCTGTGCTTGAGGAGGGTGCCTTCTCTGCACCCGGCGGTGAAGTACTCGATAGCCTGCACCTCGTGCATGCCCTCGCAGGAGTTCCGAAGCTCGCCCCATCGCGTGAGGTAGTCGCGAGTCGACTCGTCTTGGCCTTGCATGCACAAGGAGAGCTGGCGCGGCTTGGGGGGTCGCTTGTACGTGCTTGTGAAGTTGCGGATGAAAGCCTCGGTGAAGTCGACCCAACTGTTGATGCTGCGGGGCTTCAAACTGTTCAACCATGTCCGGGCCGTGCCCTGGAGCATGAGCGGAACGTACTTCACGGCAACGCCCTTGTTGCCATTCGCTATGTTGACGGACGTGGAGTAGTCAACTAGCCAATCTTCCCGCTTCACGGAGCCGGTGTACTTGGGCGTGTCTCGGGGGAGCGTGAATCCTTTGGGAAAGGGGTCGTCTCGAATGCAGGGTTTGAAGCAAGGCGGGCCAAGTTCATCTTCTTCTTCCAGCGCCAGGGATCGGTGGAGTCGGTCGATCCGGTGGCGGGCGTCGTTCTCTCCGACTCCCTCTCGACGGCCGAGGCGGTCGCCGAGAGTCAGATGCTCAACGGGCAGCGGGGAGACTTGTTTTTCTCTTCGTGGTGGGGGAGGCAGGTAGTCGCCCTGCCGTTCCACTGCTCTTGGGCGGCCGTCTTGGTCGCGCTCGATGGTGATGCGAGTCCGACTGTGGCTGACAGCCGAATCCTTCTCTCTTCTTCCGCGGGCTCCGCCAGTCGGTGTCCGAGATGTCGCGCCTTGATCTCGGCGGGGAGGTATGTCGTCATTTTGTCATTGCGGCGCCTCCGTGTGGCAGCCGGCTTCGTTCTGTGCAGCAGCCGCTTTGAGGAGTCGCTGGACTCGCTCGGTCATCAAGCGGCGCTCTTCGCCTTTGAAGTTGTCTAGTTCGTCTGCTGCCGCCTGGGCGGCGCGGATGTTCTCCGTAGGCGTGGTATATACGGGGCGATCGGCCCCGAACAGGTTGGCGATGGCCACGCCGCATTATCGGACCGCGCCTAGGCGGCTAGGCCCAGTCGGCGCTGGCGAGCCGCCCAGGGCGTGATCCATCTCATGTTGGTAGGCCTCCGACAAGCGTCTCATGCTTGCCAGCTTCTTCGCGCCTTTGACGAGCTGAAGGCGGCGTGCCTCCAGTGTCTCGGCATCAGCGTCCTCCAGAATGGGTGCCGACAGGTCTCGCAGAGCCGCGTCGAGCGGGTCATGAGCTCCTTCACCGGAGTGCTCGCCATGACTAATAACGAGCACCTCCGTGACGGCGCTTCTGCCGCTCTCCTCACGAGGGAGTGGCTCGTCGTAGATCACCACATTGGAGGGGAACGTGTCGGGCGACACGCTGTCGGAGTCGACCAGCATCGGGTCGGTGGAGCCTACGGACTCCAAGTCCACGGCAGGCTCGCCGGCGACATGGAGATGGTCGAGGAGGCCCGCGAGGAGGCTTTCGGGGCCGCCCATGCCCGCATCGGATGCAGACTCGTCGGAGATGCTAACCTCGCTGAGAAGGTCAGCGAGGCAACTCACCGCGCAGGCGTCGTCGACGCTTTGCAGCGCATCAGGGCAAGCGCCATCGGGCGTGCCGGGCTGGCTACGCTTGCGGGGGAGGAAAAGGGTTCCCGTCCAAAGCAGGTCTCCGGACGACGGTGCACCTTGCCCCACGGTGGGCGCCAAATGTCGGGGGTTGGGTGCGACATGTGCCAAAGGATGGCTTATCATGGTGGGAGCGAGTAAAACATCACCGGTGCCAGGAAACGGGATTAGGCGAAGGCATGCACTCCGGCGAATCTTACCCAGCTTCGCGGCTCTTCGGGGAGATAACACCCCTACTGCTGCTCTGCGGGGTCTCCGCATGATCACTAAGGCGTAGTGACTACAAGGTTGCTCCTAGAGCTGTATTCAGGAGGTAGAAGGAGGTAAGGCTAGCTCTCTTCCTCCTATATGATCTGGTCTAAGGCTAATGGATGCGAACCCTCTGCATGGGTGCCCCGGGGGGTTTATATAGGCCTACCCCCCGGGGGTACAATGGTAATCCGGCTGGGCGCGGGTCCCAGCCGTCTGTCTCACAGGCCGCCGTCTTCTCCGCCGACTGCTGGGGCCCGCCGACTTGCGGGCCCCGCCGGCGAGTCCGGCACTGTAGCCGTGATTCTGATGACGCAGGCTTGGTCACTGGGTCGTGGCAACAGTGCCGCCGTCTATTGGGCGATCACTGTCGTTACTTGCCGTCTTGTCTGGTTGATGGCGTGTGGGACCCGTGGGAGAGGCCGGCCGACTCTGGGGAGCCGACTCCCACGGGGCCGCCTTCAGGGCGTATCCGCCGTCTTCTATGCTCTCACTGACTGGCGGGTCCGCCGTCTCTAAGCCGTACAGGTAGGCCATCGTGGCCACAGTGCGCCGCACACTGTGGCCGAGGTCAGGGCTGGCATGGCAACAGTGTCGGGCCACGCCGGAGATCTCCAGCGGTACGACACACTGTAGCCATGCTGGCCCCTCGTAAGCAGGAGGTGACGGCCACGCCGTGGTCGTACCCGCCTCGCCTATCACGACGAGTGTAGAGTCATGGGCCGACTCTCCATAGCCGGCTCCTCCGGAAGTCGTCGGCCATGAGTCGGCTCATCTGGGAGTCGCCATCTGAGACTCGGCTCATCTGGGAGTCACCATCTGAGACTCTGCTCATCTGGGAGTCGCCATCTGAGACTCGGCTCATCCGGAAGTCGCCGGCCATGAGTTGGCTCATCTGGGTGTCGCCATATGAGACTCGGCTTATCTGGGAGTCGTCATCTGGGACTCGACTTTGAGGGGCGCGGCCTGCCCCGATGTCTTGAAAGGTTCTGGGGCTCGGGTTAGCCTACCCGTGGCCCATTACTCCGACAGTAGTCCCCGAAGCTGGTGAGGCTCCGAGAGTGACTCGCCGGGGGGCCTCAACAGTTTCATTCTTCCGGTGGTGGAATCTGGGCTTCGCTTGCCGTCTTCCTTTGGGCCGACTATTCGAAGTCGAATTCGTAGAGGGCCGTCCTGCTCTGTGGAGAGCTCGAAAGTCATGGTAGGAGACCAGGCGGCGTTCCTGATACGCTTCCCTCCTGCCGCCAGCCGCGGCCCTATCGCGCGATGCCATGCGGCGGGGAGAGTCTGCTGGCCCACACGCACGACGGGACGGGCCGTCAGGCGGGGCCCGCCACTACCGCGCCTCGGCACGCGAACAGATCCGCTGTGGCTGTGCGAACGGTTGGGCTACCCACGTCGTTACTGCACGCAGTAACTTCGTGGGGTAAATCGTGGGGCGGCGTGGGGCTCTGAGCGCAGTTAATCCCACGCCCGCCCCCTCGGCTTCTCAGCCTCCAAGGCTATAAGTAGGGGGGGAGTGGAGCGGCATAGCACGCGCGCCCATCTCCCCTGATCCCCGCTTCCTCTTGCCTCCTCTCTCTTTCTTCTTGCCGCCGGCGAGCAGAACCACACCGCACCAGCCAGCGATGAGCTCTTCCTCCGCCGCCGTGGCTCCGGCCGTGCGTTCCGGCGCGTGGGACGGCTCGGTGGTCGACGACGACCTCATTGAATTCCTCCGCAAGACGCGCCGCCTCCCTGGCGCACACCTCGTGCGAGCCCACACTGCGCCGGCGAGGGAGATATCGCCGGCGCCGGAGGAGGGCGAGCGGGTCATCTTCCGCTCGCACCTCATGCGCGGCCTGGGGCTGCCGGCGAGCGGATTCTTCCACTCCTTCTTGGAGTTTCACGGCCTCCAGCCGCACCACCTCACCCTGAATACGGTGGTGCTGATGTCCGCCTTCGCCACTCTGTGCGAAGGTTTCCTCGGCGTTCTCCCCACCATCGAGCTGTGGGGAGAATTCTTCTCATCTAAGCTCGGCACGCACGTCGCTGGCGTGCCGGCTCAGTGCGGTGCCTTCATCGTGATGCGGCGCTCGACGACCGACAACCCCTTCCCTTCCATCTCGCTGATCAAGTCAGTGAAGATGTGGCAGCGCTCGTACTTCTACATGAAGAACCTCGCCCCCGACGGTGACTGGGTTAATCTGCCGCCTTATGAAGCAGGCGCCCCAGCTGGGAGGCTCCCCAGCTGGTCTCATCGAGTCAAGACACTGACTCCCGCCGGAGCCGCCGCCGTAGCGCGACTCCAAGTCTTGACGCAGTCGGAGGGCCTCGTCGGGGCCGACTTGCTGGCCGCCTTCGTGGCGCGCCGACTCCTCCTGCTCCAAGGCCGGCCTCACCTGATCTGTCAAATGAGCGGCCACCGAGACCCGAGTCGGATGAGCACCAAGGAGATGCCCCGCGTGGAGGTGGCAAACATGGTGAACCATATCGCGAACTGCGAGTTCGGGGAGGACTGGCAGTTCGGCAAGGAGCCGTACTCGCGTGCCAAACCCCCTCCAGTGGTAAGTCGTATCTCCTTATTGCTTTTTCTTCTTTATAGCCGAATCCGGTTTCTGATTTTCATTGGTTTCTTCTGAGCTAGAACCCCCTCATGCAGCCTACAGCCGGTGTCACGAGACTGCCCCGCGAGTTCGTCCCCGACCGTGCGGAGAGCGACGTCGACGACCCCGACTTGGGGGCGGCGACGATGGAAGCCGACGCCGAAGTCGAAGGAGGAGGAGTGGGAAGCGGCCTCAGGCTCTCGGCCACCTTCACTGACTGGCCTGAGGATGACGCCGAAGGGGAAGTCGCCCCGCGCCATCAGCTAAGGGTCGGCCCCTCGGGCGCAGGCTCCTCCGCCGGCCTGGCCGGCCAAGGCGGCGCGAAGAGGCGTCTTGCCGGGCCGAGTGCGCCCGGCGGCAAGTTGAAGAAGTTCAAGGGGGCGGCCGCCACGACCAAGCGGGAGGAGGCGGCCGCGAAGGCCAACCGCTTCCGTAGGGAAGTGAGAAGGCCGCCGCTAGTCTCTGCGTAAGTTTTTTTTGCTTTTGTCTTTATTTTTCTCCGGTGAATCTTGTCCCAGTCTTCTTTTACACTCCTCCCCTTCTTCCTCAGGGCCCCCCTTTCCCTTGAGAGAGTCGCCGTCCCCTTCGTCATGGGGTCGGCAGAGACGTCCGCCAATACTCGGCGGGTCGACCCCGCCGCCGACCTCCGGGAGGCGACGGAGCGAAACGCGCGGGAGAAGCGCGACGAGGAGGAGGCCGACCGCCTGGAGAAGGCGGAGTCCGAGAAGGCGGCTGCCTCTACCCAGAAGAAGCTGGAGGACGCTGAAGCCGCCCTTGCGGCGAGACAGCGAGCTGAGGAGGCCGCACGTCACCAATCGGCGTTGCTCGTCCCCCCACTGTCCTCCGCACCGCCGCCTCCGGAATTCACGGGGCAGACCGGAGAAGCCGGCGCTGAGAACCCCATCATGGAGAAGGAGAGCGGCGAGGCCTCCATGTCGGACACGCTAGTGCCGCCGCCTCCGCCTCCACCGTCGTCTGGGAGAGCCCACGACAAACAGCCGGCAGGCCCGCCGGTGCCGCCGACTAAGGATGAGGCGAGGCTACTTCTTCAGGTTGCCTCGCCAGTGCGCCGTTGCCTCGAGAAGGCGACTTCGGCGCCACGGCCCCTAGAGGTCAGAGCCGCCAGCTCGGCCATCCCAGACGCCGAGGCGACGAGTGCCGCGCCCGTTGGGTGGGTGCGCGGAGGCGGCGGGCCCGCTGAACCAGGCGCTTCTGGATGTCCAAGCGAAGCTTCGAGCCGAAGGCGATGCCCTCCAGATCTGCACCAAGGCGCATCTAGCGTCGCGAGCGGCCGTCCGGGTATGTTTTCCTCTTTAATTCTTGTTTTTCTTGCTCTTCTCTGTGGGGGCGCACCAGCGCACCCACTGGGTGTAGTCCCCGAGTTTCGGGCCGGCTGCTGAGCAGGCGGCTCGGAACTCCCTCTGGCGAGTTCCAAGTACTTATTTTGTCTGAAATCTTTGTTTGCAGGAGTATCACAACCTCCGCGCCACTGCCTTCAACCGCAATGTTGAGGAGTTGAGCAAGCGGACTGCCGACTTGACAGAAAGCCGGAGTAAGTTCTTTTCCTCTTCTTCGCGGGGGCGCGCTGGCGCACCCGCGGGCTGTAGTCCCCGAGATTCGGGCCGACTGCTGAGCAGTCGGGCCGGATCTTCCCGGCGATCTTCCTTCTTGACGACTTCGACGTCTCCTTTCTTGTTCTTCTTTCTTCGCGGGGGCGCGCTGGCGCACCCGCGGGCTGTAGTCCCCGAGATTCGGGCCGACTGCTGAGCAGTCGGGCCGGATCTTCCCGGCGATCTTCTTTGCTGACGACTTATTTGTCTCTTTCTTTCGTCCTTCAGGGGCCAACGCTACTCTTCAGGAGCAGCTGGGTGAAGTTAACACCGCCTTGCGCGTCAAGGGGGAGGAGTGCAGCAAGATCGCTGCGGAGCGCGATCTGCTTACTGCGCAGCTGGCCGAGCAGAAGGAGCTGCTCAAGAAGACGCAGGACGAGGCCGAGAAGAAGGAGGCTGCTCTTCTGGCCGAGTTCGAGAGCGAGCGCTCCTCCTGGACCGACAAGGAGGCGATGCTGACCTCCGGCTTCCACGAGATCGAGGATATCGTCGATGGTGAGCTTTCTTTCTTTGAGTTTCCGACTATGTGTCAGGCTGACTTCTGATTTTTTGACTTGCTTCTTTTTTGTCTTGGCAGACTTCTTCCCTGGCCACTCGCAGGCAGTCCCTCTGGCCATCGAGGCTGATCGTGAGGCGCGGAGGGCAAGCGGCGAGGCGATTGCCGCCAACGCTCCCCTGACTGTCGATGAGCAGCTTCTGAGCATCGAGGCCCGTCTTCGTCCGGCCCACCGGCTGATGCGCCGGCTTCAGCGTGCCGGCGCCCAGGCAGTTGCCGCCCTGTGGCCAGACATGCCGGCTCTGCGCACCGCCAGCCGGACTGCCGACTGGCTGGAGGTCGCAGCCGGCCGTCTTGAGGCCTGGAAGGGTTCCTCGGCCCGGGCCGGAGCGCGCCGGGCCTTGGAATTCGTCAAGGCGTGGTATCCGGGGCTGGACCTGGACCGTCTGGCCGCGTTCCGGTCAGAGGCCCAGGCCGAGCTGGAGGCTGTGGAGGGCGCCCTTGTCGAGCGTGCGGCGGCCATCGCCGACTACACGGACACCAGTGTCTTCGTCCCCGAGCGGGCTGAAGGCGGCGAGGAGGTGCCGCCAGAGTGGTTCGGGATGAACCCGGAATATGGCGAGGACTCGGCGGAGGTGATTGACTCCAGCACCGAGGAAGAAGGCGAGGCGGAGGACGAAGGCGAGACGGAGGTGCCAGAAGGCGGAGCGGGCGACCAGCCTCAGCTCGACCGCGCCTCTAGCAACGAGCCGCGTCCGACCGGGCCGACTGCCGCTGGCGGCGATCAAGCCGAGACTGCCCAGCCGACTCCCCCGGCGCCTGACACCGCCGTCTCCTCCGACCCTCCGAACCCGTCTGCTGCTCCCTAGGCTGCCTTCTGGCTTTATTTATCTGTTCTAGAAAGTCTTTGATGAACTTGTTAATTTGCACAATTCCACCCTCGGGGTGTATTTTGAACTTCTGTCTGAAGATTCGGCCAATGGGCCTATGCTTATGTAAATATTAATCCGAGTTCTATCTTTCCTTGCTCATTGCTCCTTTGGCTTTTTCCTTTGCCGCCTTCCCCTAGTTGCCGCTTTGCCAGCCGGCTAACCACTCTGCGGACTGCCGCTGGGCCAAATGCCTGGCTACTTTGGGGAAAGCAAGTACTTGCCTTTCTTTGGAGTTTATTTAACAAGTTGGATAGAAAGCAGCAAGCCGAATATTCGTGAGTCGGCTTGTAAAAGGGGGCTGGAAGCCGACTTAGGCTATGTTGATGTTTTAGGTCCTTAGCCATTTTCATGTGGACGCCCATTCATCCTTACTCCTGCCTACCAATCAGTCGCTCTGCGAACTACGGCTTCTGGCAGGAGACGGCTTAGGCACTGCACACTACTTGTCCGACTTCAGGAAAAATTTCATAGCGCCAGACGGCGAGTCCCCGGGCCGACTAGTCGAGCCCGGCGCCAAGCGGCGTAGCAAGAAGTAGCATACTTGAAGGCATAATTCTTATCATACAGATAATCAAAAGGGGCAGTCCCCGAGCTCATCTTGGGGGGCCCGAAGTCTCGGTACTTTAATACAAAGGGGTAGCGTGATACATACTGAATCAACTGTAAAATCTTCGAAGGAGGTTTGCATTCCATGGTCGTTCCGACTCTTTGCCAGAGTCGTCTCTCTTGCGTGCTCGGGGCTTCTGAGCGTCGATCAGGTAGTAGGAGTCATTGCCCAACACCTTGCTGACAATAAAGGGGCCTTCCCAAGGTGCCGACAGCTTGTGCTGGCCGGCTGTCCGCTGGATCAGTCGGAGCACAAGGTCGCCCTCTTGGAAAGATCTTGGCTTGACCTTCCTGTTGTAGTATCGGCGCAGGCTCTGCTGGTAGATGCCGGACCGACCGAGTGCCAACAGCCGCCCTCTTCCAGCAGATCGACGCCGTCTTGACGTGCTTCTTCTGCTTCCTCCTTGGTGTACATGGTGACTCGCGGGGAGTCGAATTCTATGTCCGTCGGGATGACGGCTTCAGCACCGTAGACGAGGAAGAATGGCGTGAAGCCAGTTGACTTGTTTGGAGTCGTGCGCAGACTCCAGAGGACGGCTGGCAGCTCCTCAAGCCAACAGCCGGCCGAACGCTCCAGTGGTTCAACCAGGCGGGGCTTGATGCCGGATAGGATGAGGCCGTTTGCTCGCTCTACCTGGCCGTTTGACTGCGGATGGGCGACGGACGCTAAGTCCAGTCGGATGCCCTGCGTTGCGCAGAAATGGGCCAAGGCTCCTTTGGCAAAATTTGTGCCATTGTCGGTGATGATGCTATGTTGTATGCCGTACCGAGTCGTAATGTCGGCGATGAAGGTTACTGCAGTCGGACCATTCAACTTCTTGATGGGTTTTGCTTCTATCCACTTGGTGAACTTGTCCACCGCGACAAGTAGGTGAGTTAGGCCGCCTCGTGCCGTCTTGAATGGTCCCACCATGTCCAGGCCCCAAACCGCAAAGGGCCAGGCAATGGGAATGGTCTTGAGCGCCGAAGCCGGCTGGAGCGGCTTGGAACGGAACATCTGGCACCCTTTGCAGTTTTGGACTAATTCCTTGGCCTCCTTCAGGGCAGTCGGCCAGAAGAAGCCGTGTCGGAAGGCTTTGGTGACGAGTGCTCTTGAAGCCGCATGATGGCCACACTCGCCTTCATGAATGTCTCTCAGGATTGCTTGGCCTTGCTCTGCCTCAACACATCACTGGTAGACACCAGTGACACTGCGCCTAACCAGCTCTCTGTTGACTATGGTATAGGCTGCGGCTCGGCATTGCACTTGCCGAGCCAGGATTTCATCAGCTGGCTGCTCTCTGTTTACTAGGAACTTGAGGATGGGCTGGGCCCATGAAGGTGCTGCTATTTCTTTGATTGCCACTATTGCGACTTGGACAAGGGTGGCTGGGCTGGGAGGCGGCGGGCTGGGATCCGCGGACGCTTGCTGGGTCGGTGAAGTCCCCGGACCGACTGGAGCAGTCCCCGGGCTGAGTTCTGAAGTTTTTGGGCTAACTGTCGCAGTCCTCGGGCCGGGGACTGAAGTCCCCGGGCCAACTGTGACCGCGGTACTTTTGGAGCCGTCTGTAAGGATTTTTGTGCCGTCTGTTGGTGCTCTTGAGTCGGATCCGACTTCTTCGGGGGGAGCTGGCACAAAAATGGAGTCTGATTCTGGTGAAGGCTTGATAAACGGCTTGAGGAGGCGCTGAAGGGCGACGCCGGATGGTATTGCTTGACGGGTGGAGCCGACTCGTGCCAGGGCGTCCGCTTGGTCATTGTCATTTCTTGGAATGTGAAGGAATTCACACCCCTCGAAATATCCGCTGAGTTACTGCACCAGGAAGCGGTAGCTCGCCATGTTTGCATCTTTGGCGTCCCAGTCGCCAGATGACTGCTGGACCACCAAATCGGAATCACCGTAGCACAGGATCCGGCGGATGCCGGGTTCTTTGGCAAGCCGGAGCACGTGAACGAGCGCCTCATATTCGGCAATGTTGTTGGAGGCGGCGAAGTGGATCTGCAGTGTGTACTTGAGTTTGTCGCCTTTGGGGGAGGTGAGGACGACGCCGGCTCCCAGGCCGGTGCGCATCTTGGAGCCATCAAAATGCATTCGCCAATGGGTGGAGTCAGGTGCTGGCGACAGGTATTGGGTCTCGGCCCAGTCGACAAGGAAGTCGGCCAGTGCTTGTGACATGATGGCGGTGCGGGGCTGGTAGTAGATGGTGTAGGGAGCCAAATCTATGGCCCACTTGGCTACTCGGCCTGAAGCATCACGGCTTCCGATGATCTCGGCCAGTGGAGCGGTGCAAACCATAGTGATTGGATGCTCTTGAAAGTAAGGCTTTAACTTCTTGGCGGCGAAATGCACGCCGTAGCACATCTTCTGGTAGTGGGGGTAGTTCTGCTTGGAGGTCGACAGTACCTCGCTCAGGTAATATAGCGGTCTGTGGACGAGGAGCGCCTTGCCTTCCTCCTTGCGTTCGACTATGATAACTGTGCTGACTACCCGGCTGGTGGCGGCAATGTATAGGAGCATAGGCTCTTTGGGAGTTGGAGCCGCCAGCACAGGGGGAGTAGTCAACATCTTCTTCAACTCGAGAAATGCTTCATCCGCCTTGTGGTTCCACTCAAAAAAGGTGGTCTTCTTCATCAGTTGGTACAAAGGGAGAGCCTTCTCTCTCAGCCGACTGATGAATCGGCTGATAGACGCCAAGCAGCCGGTGAACTTCTGCACATCTAACAGTCAGCGGGGGACTTCCATCCTCTCGATGGCTTTGATCTTCACAGGGTTGCACTCTATGCCGCGTTCAGAGACCAGGAAGCCAAGGAGCTGGCCAGCTGGTACTCCGAAGACGCACTTCTCTGGATTGAGCTTGATCTAGAATCGGCGCAGATTCTCAAAGGTTTCTTGGAGATCTTCCAACAGTGTCCCACGCTTTTCTGTCTTCACCACCACATCATACACGTAGACGTGGGCATTCCTGCCGAGTTGCTTGAGGAGACACTTCTGCATGCAACGCTGAAAGGTGGCGCCAGCATTCCTTAAGCCGAACGTCATGGTCAGGTAGCAGAAGGCTCCAAACGGCGTGATGAAGGCAGTCTTCAGTCTATCCGCCGGGTTCAGCTTGATCTGGTGATATCCTGAATATGCATCTAAGAAGCTCAACAGCTCGCCTCCAGCTGTGGAGTCTATCACCTGGTCAATTCTTGGTAGAGCAAATGGATCTTTGGGGCAAGCTTTGTTGAGGCTGGTGTAGTCGATACACATCCGCCACTGCTTGTTCTTCTTCAACACTAGGACCGGGTTCGCCAGCCATTCTGGAAAGAACACCTCCATAATGAAGCCGGCCGCTAGGAGTCGGGCTATCTCTTCTCCAACAACTCTTCTTTTCTCTTCTGACAGGCGGCGCAAGGGCTGCCTGACGGGCTTCACATCATATCGGACATGTAACTTGTGCTCGGCGAATTCCGTCGGTACACCTGGCATGTTCTTGGGGGACCATGCGAAGATGTCTCGATTCTCACGGAGGAAATCGACGAGCTCGCCTTCCTATTTGCTGTCTAGGTTTGCACCTATGACAGCGTGCCTCTCCGGGTGCTCCGGGTCCAAAGGTATCCTCTTTGTTTCCTTAGCCGGTTTGAACGAACCCTCAGCTTCCGACTCCTTGGGGTCGGGCGACATCTCTGGATGCTTGCCAGCCATTGCCACAACCCGATCAAGGAGCTGCCTCTCAGCTGCGATCACCAGGGACTCGGCCAGCCGACTACTCTCGGCCGCGCAGGCGGACGACTTCCTGTAGTCGCCGGCCACGGTCAGAATACCCTTTGAACTTGGCATCTTCATCTTGAGGTAAGCATAGTGGGGGACCGCCATGAACTTGGCTAGAGCAGGTCGGCCAAGCAATGCTTGGTATGGGATTTCAAGGTCCACCACTTCAAACCAAACTGGCTCTCAGCGAAAATGATCTTTGTCTCCGAAGAGGACATCTATCTGGATCTTGCCGATTGGGGAGCAAGAAAGGCCAGGTAAAATGCCATGGAAAACAGTTCGGCTCCTTTGAAGTTGCTTCTGCTTGATTCCTAATTTCTCCATGGTATCCTTGTACAGGATGTTGATGCTGCTGCCTCCGTCTATCAACACTCGCGAGAAGCGAGCGGCCCGCCTATCAGTGGCCAAGGTAGCGCTCAGAACCAAGGCGTAGGAGCCCGGATTCGGCATCACCTCTGGGTGATCAGCTTTGCTCCAACTGATAGGCTTCTCGGACCAATGCATAAACTCCGGAGTATCTGATGCTACTGCATTCACTTCCTGCTGCTGCAACCGTCTACTGCGTCGATCATCAGCCATACTGGTGAACACCACATAAGCTCCGTGTTCTTCAGGGTATTCATCTTGTACGGCGCCGACTGGCCTGGCCGCCGGCTACTGGGGCGGCTGTGGAGGCGGCGGCCCAGCAGGTGGAGGAGGGAGGAGGCCATCTCCCTTGGCGATTCTGGTGAGCCAGTGGCATTTCCGGGTGGTATGGTTTCACGGCTTCGCGCCACTGTGGAACTTGCAGGGACCATCCAAAGTCTGCTCGTAAGAGAAGGCCGGCAACCAGTTGGACTTGCCGCCTTTCTATCGCTTCGCCGGAGGCTGCCCCTCAGGCTGTTGGTCTTCGACTGTCGCAACCTGCCGACTGCTGGAAGTCGGCTATGGGGGCTTGCGCTTGTGATCATTCTGCTGTTGTCACCGACTGGTGTCTCCAGCCGGAGTTCTGGGAGCTTGAGGGGCCACTTTGCCAGTCGCACTAACTTGAATCTCTGTCTTCATGGAGGAGTCGGTCGTAGCATACTTGTCTGCTATGACCAGCAACTCGTTGAGGGTCTCTGGCTCGTCGCAGAGGAGCCTGTGCTTGAGGAGGGTGCCTTCTCTGCACCCGGTGATGAAGTACTCGATAGCCTGCACCTCGTGCATGCCCTCACAGGAGTTCCGAAGCTCGCCCCATCGCGTGAGGTAGTCACGAGTCGACTCGTCTTGGCCTTGCACGCACAAGGAAGCTGGCGCGGCTTGGGGGGTTGCTTGTACGTGCTTGTGAAGTTGCGGATGAAAGCCTCGGTGAAGTCGACCCAACTGTTGATGCTGCGGGGCTTCAAACTATTCAACCATGTCCGGGCCGTGCCCTGGAGCATGAGCGGAACGTACTTCACGGCAACGCGCTTGTTGCCATTCGCTATGTTGACGGATGTGGAGTAGTCAACTAGCCAATCTTCCGGTTTCACGGAGCCGGTGTACTTGGGTGTGTCTCGGGGGAGCGTGAACCCTTTGGGAAAGGTCTCGTCTCGAATGCAGGGTCCGAAGCAAGGCGGGCCCAGTTCATCTTCTTCTTCCAGCGCCAGGGATCGGTGGAGTCGGTCGAGGCGGTCGCCGAGAGTCGGATGCTCAACGGGCGGCGGGGAGACTCGTTTTTCTCTTCGTGGTGGGGGAGGCAGGTAGTCGCCCTGCCGTTCCACTGCTCTTGGGCGGCCGTCTTGGTCGCGCTCGATGGTGATGCGAGTCCGACTGTGGCTGACAGCCGGATCCTTCTCTCTTCTTCCGCAGGCTCCGCCAGTCGGCGTCCGATATGTCGCACCTTGATCTCGGCGGGGAGGTAGGTCGTCATTTTGTTGTTGCGGCGCCTCCGTGCGGCAGCCGGCTTCGTTCTGTGCGGCAACCGCTTTGAGGAGTCGCTAGACTTGCTCGGTCATCAAGCAGCGCTCTTCACCTTCGAAGTTGTCTAGTTCGTCTGCTGCCGCCTGGACGGCACGGATGTTCTCCGCAGGCGTGGCATATACGGGGCCATTGGCCCCGAACAGGTTGGCGATGGCCACGCCGCGTTGTCAGACCGTGCCTAGGCGGCTAGGCCCAGTCGGCGCTGGCGAGCCGCCCACGGCGCGATCCATCTCACGTTGGTAGGCCTCTGACAAGCGTCTCATGCTTGCCAGCTTCTTCGCGCCTTCGACGAGCTGAAGGCGGTGTGCCTCCAGCGTCTCGGTGTCAGCGTCCTCTAGAATGGGTGCCGACAGGTTTCGCAGAGCCGCGTCGAGTGGGTCAAGGGCTCCTTCACCGGAGTGCTCACCATGACTAATAACGAGCACCTCCGTGATGGCGCTTCTGCCGCTCTCCTCACGAGGGAGTGGCTCGTCGTAGATCACCACATTGGAGGGGAACGTGTCGTGCGACACGCTGTCGGAGTCGACCAGCATTGGGTCGGTGGAGCCTACGGACTCCAAGTCCACGGCAGGCTCGCCGGCGACGTGGAGATGGTCGAGGAGGCCCGCGAGGAGGCTTTCGGGGCCGCCCGTGCCCGCATCGGATGCAGGCTCGTCGAAGATGCTAACCTCGTCGAGAAGGTCAGCGAGGCAGCTCACCGCACAGGCGTCGTCGATGCTTTGCAGCGCGTCAGGGCAAGCGCCATCGGGCGTGCCACGCTGGCTACGCTCGCGGGGGAGGAAAAGGGTTCCTGTCCAAAACAGGTCTCCGGACGACGGTGCACCTTGCCCCACGGTGGGCGCCAAATGTCGGGGGTTGGGTGCGACATATGCCAAAGGATGGCTTATCATGGTGGGAGCGAGTAAAACATCACCGGTGCCAGGAAACGGGATTAGGTGAAGGCATGCACGCCGGCGAATCTTACCCAGCTTCGGGGCTCTCCGGGGACATAACACCCCTACTGCTGCTCTGCGGGGTCTCCGCATGATCACTAAGGCGTAGTGACTACAAGGTTGCTCCTAGAGCTGTATTCAGGAGGTAGAAGGAGGTAAGGCTAGCTCTCTTCCTCCTATATGATCTGGTCTAAGGCTAATGGATGCGAACCATTTGCATGGGTGCCCCGGGGGGTTTATATAGGCCTACCCCCCGGGGGTACAATGGTAATCCGGCTGGGCGCGGGTCCCAGCCGTCTGTCTCACAGGCCGTCATCTTCTCCGCCGACTGCTGGGGCCCGCCGACTTGCGGGCCCTGTCGGCGAGTCCGGCACTGTAGCCGTGATTCTGATGACGCAGGCTTGGTCACTGGGTCGTGGCAACAGTGCCGTCGTCTATTGGGCGATCACTATCTACTTCTCGTCTTGTCTGGTTGATGGCGCGTGGGACCCGTGGGAGAGGCCGGCCGACTCTGGGGAGCCGACTCCCACGGGGCCGCCTTCGGGGCGTATCCGCCGTCTTCTATGCTCTCACTAACTGGCGGGTCCGCCGTCTCTGAGCTGTACAAGTAGGCCATCGTGGCCACAGTACGCCGCACACTGTGGCCGAGGTCAGGGCTGGCATGGCAACAGTGCCGGGCCACGCCGGAGATCTCCAGCGGTACGGCACACTGTAGCCATGCTGGCCCCTCGTAAGCAGGAGGTGACGGCCACGCCGTGGTCGTACCCGCCTCACCTATTGCGACGAGTGTAGAGTCGTGGGACGACTCTCCATAGCCGGCTCCTCCGGAAGTCGCCGGCCATGAGTCAGCTCATCTGGGAGTCGCCATCTGAGACTCTGCTCATCTGGGAGTCGCCATATGAGACTCAGCTCATCTGGGAGTTGCCATCTGAGACTCGGCTCATCCGGAAGTCGCCGGCCATGAGTCGGCTCATCTGGGAGTCGCCATCTGAGACTCGGCTTATCTGGGAGTCGTCATCTGGGACTCGGCTTTGAGGGGCGCGACCTGCCCCGATGTCTTGAAAGGTTCTGGGGCTCGGGTTAGCCTACCCGTGGCCCATTACTCCGACAACGTGTCTTGATTTTAATGGCTATAGGAGGTGTTGTGCGGACAGCTACTTGACTGAACGTGAGGTGTGCGAGCGCAGTCCGGTGTGCAGGCTGACCGAGAGGCGTGCAAGTTGTCCTCCAATGGGCAGGCTCACCGGGAAGCGTGCAAGCTGTACGCTACGTAGGCTCACTGGGAAGCGAGCCCTTTGACTTCCATGGCCGCCCGCCTTCGTCTCCATTAATGGTGCCCGAGCCGCTACTTAATACGGGCGGCCTTACTGTTCGCCTCCCATTCCCCTCCCTCCCACAGACCTCCACCAACGCCATGGCGTAGAAGGATCATCTGCCACTAGTCTTCAAGTTTGGTGAAGTCGACTCCGAGCCGGAGGAGATAGAAAAAAAGGAGGAATGGGGCCTCATCGACATGGCCCAAAACGAGCTGGCTGCGGTGGTTGCTACCGTGGCTCCCGTCCTAGCTCCCATCCCCGCGCCCACGCCAGCGACCATCCCCGTAGCATTGACGTGATGATCGCCGAGCACTATCACAGAGCTGAAAACCGCGGGCGTCAGCGAGGTCTCCGTGGACCCGCGCGAGCTCGTGTACATGCCAGCGCCCGTGCCCGTTCGTGCCCCTCCACCCACCGTGGTGCCGGTCCCCATGCGTTTGGCTGCACCCGCCGCGCCCATGCCCGTGCGTGCGCGCCCCCATCAGCGGCATGAGACGCCTCCGTCGATAGCTACCTGTCAGCGCCGCCAGCTGCGATCCTCCCGCGCCCCGCCCATCGATCGCGCGATGACATGATGTTTGATTTACAAGTGAAGAACATTCTATGCTACCTTGAAGACTTCAATAATGGCATCCCGGAGGACGACAACGACAAGGACGGCGCGGCACACCGCCTCTGCGCCGCCGGAAATAGTTTTTTTTCTTGGGTTTAATACTGTATCTCGATAATATGAATATAAATTCGCAGTGTGACTGAATGAAATATATGGTTTGAGCGAACTTGTGTTTTTCTCTCTTAATGTACAGACTTATCAAACGATTTCCTTTTCAAAAAGCATCAATAGTTTTTAAATATAAAACACTCATCGCAACCGTTTTAGTTAGAACACCCGTATGCAAGCCGACAGCTTCCCCAGGAAGCCAAGGAAAAATGGGCCGAGCAGGATTTGTGCAGCTCTTGATCGCAAACGTTTTAGATAGAACAACCGTATGCAAAGTGAGAGCAGGATTTGTGCATCTCTTCAACGCAAACGGTTGTTTTGGATGGACCGTGTGCAATCACTTACAAACAATTTGGTAAGATTTGCATCCGTCATATTGGTATGTTGCCATTAGCCAAACTGGAAAGATTGACATTTGCTGATCTAGTAACATTGCCATTTGTGAACCTTGTAACACTGCGATTTGTCAAAATATGGAGATAAAAATCACTAGCAGTATCTAATTTTTGCAACTAAAATTCAGTAATTAAACATAGTTTTTATTCATAGATTAAGCAGTCATTCTTTATACAAACAGTTCAACTCGACAGCTGAACCGACCAAACTTTTCCCCAATTGTTGCCAACCACGTACTGAAATAGCTAGTTCTACTTTATATACTAGCTAATTTTAAGTATGTTGTATAGTTCCACCACATCTATAGTCAGATGAACTGAACAAAATAGCCCCTAAATACTACTACTACTACGGAGGGGCTTTGTACTACTTCCGGCAGCCTCTCCTCTACCGAGCACGCTCAGTAAGAGGCAGAGAAGGAGGAGCCTACTGATGAGCTGGACAACTACAATACGGTGCCTGCCGTTGCTGCACCTTCAGCGACGCTCACCTCGAACGCCCTCTGCCGCTCCAAACGACCCCTCTCGAAGTGGTGGTTCTCCTCGTAGATCTCCTGATTCCTCGCCTCTGAGGCGGCGTGTGCCGCAGCCACGGCGGCAGTAAGGCTCTTTGTGTGCTTGACGAGGCGCTCCTCCTCCTACCACATGAACTCGATGTAGCACGCAAGGTCACTGACACATGTGCGGGCATCTGCCTCCCCCCTTCGGGCAGCGGTGGAGGAGCGGGTGATGACCCCGACGGTTAATGGTGGGGTGGCGGCCACAGCGACCGATGATGGGGTGGCAACCATTACCACCACCCCCACCTTCGAGCCGTGGTGGCGGAGCAGGTGATGGCCATCGTGGCCGGCAATGGGGTGGCGGCCATGACGACCACCTCCCGCCTTTGGGCTGCGGCGGCGGAGCAGACGATGGCCCCGGCTTTCGATAGTGGTGTGGCGGCAATGGCAGTCGGCAATAGCTGCCGACGGGCAGTGGCGGCGAAGCCTGTGGTGGGTGTTCCGCGCACACCCAATAGGGACGCCACGCGCACTACACTACGCCGGGGACTGAGCCGCCGCCGCGATATAGCCTCATGTAACATCCCAATTTTCAATATGGATGTTATACATAGATCATTCATATGCATTCATATTTTATTTGCATTTTGGATTTATTTTGGTTGTGATCCAATAAATCTTAAGCAACTCAAGGACCCAAGGAGAAAGTTGGAGATTTCATATAAATTTCATTTTTGAATTTATTCAAATTTGAAAAATGGATCAATCTGATTTCAACAAATTCTTTCCAATTATTTCAAAAAATTAAAAACAAAAGAGAGAAGATAAAAGGACTTCTTCAAAACCGAGGAGAAATTTGGAAAAGAAATTTGGAAGTCAAGTTATTTTATTTGCATTTTTTTTGATTGAGTTAGGGAAAAACATGCATTTTTAAAAATTGCATGTAGTCCAGAAAAATGTTCACTTTGTCCCAAATATTAGGAAGGGATGGTGAAAATTATTTCTGGAGTTTTAGGAGTTTTATTTTTATTTTATTAGGATTTTTCTTCGAGGCGCTGTTTTAAAAAAGTCGTGCGTGTCGACTGGGCCGGCCCAGCTGAGCCAGGCCAAACCCCGCTCGCGCCACCGCCCTCGACCCCATGCCCGCACCGGACTCCCACCGGAGTACGAGCACGCCCCGCCGCCGCGACCCCCTGCCCAAGTCGGTCTCCCCCAGGCTTTAAAAGCCGACCCCGCCGACCCCCTCCTCCCTCAAGTCGCTGCCACCCAAGTTGCCACCACCGCGCCGCCGACGGTCGCCGCCCCGCACCGCTCGCCGCCCCGCACCGCCTACCGCCGTCGCGTTAGCCACCGTCGCTGTTACCAAGCCCCGTTGGAGCCACCTCGCCCGCCGGAGCCACGCCGCCTCGTCGTAGACCGCTGCCGGCGAATCCTCCCGAACCAGTATAAAGCCGACCCGGTTTGCCGGTTTATTTTTATTGGTTTATAGGTTTAGATCGGTTTTATTTTTTTAGTTAGTTTAAATAGCGAGCGTTCACCCGATTGGTCCTGTTAACAAACGAGTTCATTCGTTAGTCTCTGTTAGCAGACGTTCGTCCGATAGATTTTTATTTTTTCCGTTTATTTTCAGCTAGGGACCTATCCGCGAATAGTTTTATCGCGATTTAGCCCCTAATCTTCAAACTAGCGTAACTTTTACCTCGTTTATCCAAATTAGATGAAACCAACACCTAATTCTTCGTAACGATGCCCTCTTTCTAGTAAACCTACTTGAACATGATTTTGACAATTTAAAATTTGAGTTTAGTTCAGATTAGTATTCGATCTTGTTTTGTTTGTATCTTGAATTTCGTAGCTCCGTTTGAGTTGATTCTTTTTGCAAATCGTAGCTAATCACATGTACCTACTGTTACGATCAAATCCAGATAAAATTAATGCTGCTAGAATTTGTTTTCTATTTAGTTTAGTTGTTTGCTTGTTTCAAGTTTTATTTGGATCTTTTCTCGTTTTCTCTTTGCATCGTTTGATTGATAGCTTATGTATGCTACTGTTTACTACACTATATTTTCCGGAGTGCGATGCTTGTTACTAAGAATGTCTAGAGTTTTCCGATCGTCAGCAAGGCAAGTTACATTTGATCATACTCTTCTATACCCAATTTTTACTATGCATTAGTTTTGCCCCTCAAATATTTGCATGAGTAGGATTGGGAACATGTGGTTTGGTTGTAGTACTTGAGGTAGGAACCTAATACTTTTGATCACCCCGGGAATATAAGTTATGCTCAATTATTGCTTAGCCATGCTCGTAGACGGGGATTGGATCATGATACACATGGAACTTTGTGAGAGATATTAATTTTGGATAACATTAAGGTGGCAACTTTAATACACATCTGGGTGGATTCGTTGGGGCACCTAGAGACTCCAGTGCTAGCCCGTTTGGGAAATCCCGGAGTACCCGTGTGATTTTTCCTCGGTTCGCCACCCAAGCTCAAAGGGATCATATGATATTTCATGCCTAGAAACTTCCGTGTGCAGCCACAAGAAATTATGGGCTCTGGCGTAGTTGAGTAATGAGCTCTTGAAGAGGTGGACTAGCAGATGTAGGGGAAAGTAGGTGTACCGGTCTACCCAGATTAAAGAGTTAATGCTTCAGAAAGACTATGTCTCGATCTTACGATCATGGATGCAGTCGAGTCTTGTGGGGAAAAGTGTGCAACCTCTGCAGAGTGTATAAACTAATCATGGTTAGCTGTGTCCCCGGTTATGGACATCTTGAGTATCTATAAGTGGATATTATTGTTGATCTCATCACTCTTTAATTAATGAATTGGGTTTAATGATGATGCTTGTTTAATATTGGGATTTGAGTTGGAGAAACCTTCTCAATTATTGGTATAACTTTGTAGTAAATAAAATTTATTATTTTGTTGTAGAGAAAAACTTGCTTTATGCAAAACATTAGAGTTAGAGCCTCCACCAGCCAAATATGCATGTAGATATAGTTCTTGCATTCATTGCTTTATAGTGTAACCCTGCCAGCATATTCCATGTGCTGACCTACATGGCTGCAATGTCTCATGTTGCAGACTTTACCGATGAAGAATAAGGTGCGATAGGTCGTTCTCATGCACTCAGCTATGCCGTTGCAGTTGATGGACTCATTTTATCTTCGAAGCTTCCGCGGTTATTTAGTTTAGATGGCCTTCAATCATTTTATTTGTGTAACAGATACTCCTTATGAGGACCTCAATGTAATAAGTGTGTGATTGATTCCTCGAGTACTGTCTGTGTCAGCATACCGATCCAGGGTGACACTTAGGCACTGAGACTTTGGTCCATTGGGATCGTGGTCGTTACAAGATGGTATCTGAGCACACACTGACTGTAGGACGCGACCACTAGGAAAAGCCACGGGATTACTCTTCTTTGCTCATTTCTAATTATCCTCTATTTCTACTCTATAGATGGCGGACCCCAGGAACAAGTTCACTCAGCCGGATGACGACACCTCTTTCGGACGACACCTGATGGAAGTCACGAAGTATCTGAACATCAGACTACCAAGCTTCAGTCGAACTTTCTCCGCAACTTTACCAGAAGAGGTGCGCTGGAGGATCATAGTTTGTGTACCTGGGAGGACGTTTGCGCCAACAATGGAGCCCATTGATTTTACCTTGGATGCACCAAGTTGTAACTTGGGAAAGAGCATGGCAGCCCACATCACTTTTGGACGCATTTGTGAGGTGTATCACAAGGAGCTTTAAGGCACCGTCTATCAGATATGTGGATGCCGAGACGAGGAATGGAAGATGATTCGTAGCATGAAGGATGGATCAATTGCAGCATACATTCAGGAGATGGATCAGCACATTCGTCGATATGAGAACCAGATGTGCTCTATCATGAAGAAGACCAAGAAGCTAATGAAGAGGAATATCCAGCTAGAATAGGAACTCAAGTCAACACGTGATGGATATGAAGAAGAAATTGTTGTACTACTGGAGAAGCATGAAGACCTGAAGAAGAATCCTTTGAATACCCGTGGAGACCCAAAAGCGAGAACCTGAAGTGGAGATCCGTTCGGAGGACTACATCATCTTGGACGACACCGACATGGACAGTGATGAAAATGATGACAGTGATGATGACTACATAGACGAAACTGGAGCAGACATTATGGAGCCTTCCACCGATCAAAATTTCTAGACGACCACCATGTTACTAGTAGTATTCTTCCAAGTAGTTAGCTTCCATCGATTTGTAATCGTAGTTTAGATCGTTTGTGTGAACCTTGTTTGATATTGAATGAAGTGAACTGATTGTATTTGCCTCCTATGCATGGGTAGTGAAATCTCTCTTAGACCGTATTCTATTCTGATTTCTCACCCCATCTAACCCATCGGATGCCTTCGAGACGTGACACCGGATTCTTGTTCCCACCGGAGCTTACCCAGTTGATCCAGTAGCAGAATGCCTTGATGCAGATGTTAGTCCCGAACCAGAACCAGAACAAGAACCAGAACCAGGGCAACAAAACCCCACCACCACCACCCCCTGTTGACAACCTAGCCCATTTTCTGATGTAGAATCCGCCGGTCTTCTCTAGTAGCACCGAGCCGATTGTTGTAGATGATTGGCTCCGCAAGATTGGAAGAGAGCTGACCACTGCCGGATGCACAGATGTGGAGAGAGTGCGCTTTGCCGCGTATCAGCTTGATGGACCCGCAACATCTTGGTGGGAGAACTTCACCACCACTTATCCCATTGCTACGGTTACATGGGATCAGTTCCGGCAGGCTTTTCACACTGCACATGTCTCAGCTGGAGCAATGAGTTTGAAGAAGTGTGAGTTTCGCAACTTACGCCAAGGAAGTCATACAGTGGTATAGTATGTGGATGAATTCAGCAAGTTAGCATGTTATGCCCGAGATGATGTGGCCACAAATGCCGTGAAACAGGATAAGTTTCTTGAGGGACTCAATGATGAGCTGAGTATGCAGTTGATGATGGCAACTTTACCAAGAGTTGGTAGATAGGGCCCTCAAGATATAAGGCAAGCAACAGCAGCTTGATGATCGCAAGAGGAAGTATTGACAGGGGAGGTACACTTCTGAAGCTCAGCAGAAGCCCCACTATTCCCCGCACTCGGGAGGACATACATATAACCATGGAGGACATACGCACAATGGAGGAAGTTCACACAACCACAGTGGCCCTAAGAATGGCAATGGGAATGGAGGAAGCAACAGTCAGAACTGTTCCAACCCCGCGACACCCGCCAAGAAGGATCTGAGTCACATTAGTTGTTTCAAGTGAGGGAAGATCGAACACTATGCCAGTGAATGTTCTGAAGCCAAGAATGGAAACGGTATTGGAAGTTCTAGAAAGAAGCCCAACCCCTTCACCAGAGGTCAGGTGAACCACGTCGGTGTGGAGGAGATTGAGGAGCAGCTCGACGCAGTTGTCGGTAAGTTTTTGATTAATGCATTTACATCACTTGTTCTTTTCGATACTGGTGCATCTCATTCATTCATATCAAGGGATTTGTGGATAAGTATAAGTTGCTAACCATAGCCCTTATGCCACCTATGTTAGTAAGTTCCCCAGGATCAGAGTATATGGCTAGTACGGGATGTTATCAGTTGCCAGTAACCATAGGTAGACATGTTTTCCCCACTGACCTCATTGTCCTGGAGTCACAAGGATTGGATGTGATATTGGGCATGGATTGGCTAACCAAGTTTGAAGGAAACATGGATTGCGCCAGTAAATCAATTCTACTCACCACCTCAGAAGGAAAGAGGATCAAGTATGTGTCTAGGCATGCGCTGAGGAGGACACACGTGAATTCCCTATCAGGAGTTGTTCAGGAGGAAGTATCAATGGTGAAGGATTACCCCTATGTATTTCTGGAGGAGTTACCAGACATGCCACCAGATCGTGATATTGAGTTTTTGATTGAGTTATTGCCAGGCACCGGACCAATATCCAAGAGGCCGTATCGGATGCCCGCAAATGATCTGGAGGAAATTAGGAAGCAGGTTAAGGAGTTACTGGAGAAAGGTTATATTCGACCAAGTTGTCACCTTGGGGAGCCCTAGTGCTTATAGTGGAGAAAAAGGATGGATCTTTGAGGATGGTTGTTGATTATCGTGTGCTGAATGAGGTGACGATCAAAAACAAATACCCTCTGCCGATGATCAATGATTTGTTTGACCAGCTACAGGGAGCTAAGGTTTTCTCCAAGATTGATTTTTGCTCAGGTTATCACCAGCTGAAGATCCGAGAGCAAGATATACCTAAGACAACTTTTACTACGAGGTATGGCTATATGAGTATACAGTTATGTCGTTTGATTTGACTAATGCCCCTTCCTATTTCATGAGTATGATGAATAAGGTGTTCATGGAGTTTTTGGACAAGTTTGTCATGGTGTTCATGGATGACATATTGGTCTACTCAAAGAATGAAGAAGAGAATAAGGAACATTTGTGCTTGGTTCTTGAGAAGCTTATGGAACATCAGTTGTATGCCAAGTTCAGCAAATTTGAATTTTGGTTGAAGGAAGTTGGATTTCTTGGACATGTTATATCCAGAGAAGGAATAGCAGTAGACCCTACTAAGGTTGCATCTGTCACTAAGTGGTTGGCACCCAAGTTTTCTTGGACTCGCAGGTTATTATCGGAGGTTTATTGAGAATTTCTCCAAGATAGCGAAGCCCATGGCGGAGTTATTGAAGAAGGACACCAAGTTTAAATGGACTGAGGATTGTGAAGCCAGCTTTCAAGAGTTGAAGAAACGTTTGGTTATAGCCCAATGCTGATTCTCCCAGACATATGCAAGGATTTCCAAGTATATTGTGATGCTTCACGTCGAGGACTTGGAGGTGTGCTTATGCGAGACAGAAGAGTTGTTTCATATGCCTCACGACAGCTTCGACCTCATGAGTTGAATTACGCCATGCATGATTTGGAGTTAGCATCCGTAGTGCATGCGCTCAACACATGGAGGCACTTTCTCATCGGAAACCATTGTGATGTTTACATGGATCACAAGAGTTTGAAGTACATCTTCACACAGAAGGAGTTGAACCTCAGGCAAAGGAGATGGTTGGAGCTCATAAGGATTATGACATGAGATTGCAGTATCATCCAGGAAAGGCCAATGTCGTAGCAGATGCGTTGAGCCACAAGATCTATGTTAACACGCTCATAACTGGAGGGTTACCTCAGGAGCTAGCCGATGATCTTCGAGAACTTCGCTTGGAGATAGTTCCGAGAGGTTATGTTGCAACATTGGAAATTCAGTCCACTTTGCTGGCAAAGATCTGAGAAGCCTAGAAGACAGACAAGGAGTTGCAGAGATAAAGGAAAGGATGAGTAAAGGAAAAGATAAAGGTTTTCGTGAAGATGAGCACGACACCTTATGGTTTGAGGATCATATCTATGTGCCTAACGACCCTGAGATCAGGAAGTTGATTCTTCAGGAGGCTCATGATTCACCTTATTCAATTCACCCAGGAAACACAAAGATGTATCTGTACTTGAAGGAAAGTTTCTGGTGGATAGGAATGAAGAACAATATTGCAGAGTATGTAGCAGTATGCGATGTATGTCAGAGAGTTAAGGCAGAGCATCAGAAACCAGCAGGGTTACTTCAGCCATTGCTGATACCCAAATGGAAGTGGGATAAAGTTGGCATGGATTTTATCACTGGATTACCCATGACCCGTTCACTACCCGAATGGAAGTGGGATAAACTTGGCATGGATTTTATCACTGGATTACCCATGACCCGTTCACTACCCGAATGGAAGTGGGATAAACTTGGCATGGATTTTATCACTGGATTACCCATGAACCGTTCAGGCTATGATTCTATTTGGGTTGTAGTCGATCGCTTGACGAAGGTAGCCCATTTCATCCCTGTGACGACAACTTATATGAGTGCTAAGTTGGCAAAGATATACATGACCAGGATCGTATGTCTGCACGGAGTTCCGAGGAGCATCGTATCAGATAGAGGAACACAGTTTACTTCAAAGTTTTGGAATCAGTTGCATGAAACTTTGGGTACCAGGCTAGAGTTTAACACAACCTTTCATCCACAGACAAATGGACAGACCGAGAGAGTCAATCGGATTCTGGAGGAAATGTTGAGAGCTTGTACGCTAGATTATGGATCTAGTTGGAATGATAATTTGCCCTATGTAGAGTTCTCCTATGACAACAGTTATCAAGCCAGTTTGAAGATATCCCCTTTCGAAGCTTTGTATGGAAGGAGGTGCAGGACACTGTTATCATGGGATGAAGTTGGGGATAGACAGTTGTTCGGACCAGACTTAATCGGAGATTCTGAGGAGAAAGTTAAGTTGATTTGAGACAGACTCAAGATAGCCCAGTCTAGGCAGAAGAGTTATGCAGATACTAAACGCAAGGAGGTAGCCTACAAAGTCTTAGACAATGCATATCTTCATGTGTCCCCACTTCGAGGACTTAAGCGTTTTGGAGTCAAAGGTAAGCGAGCACCACAATTTGTAGGACCATACAGAGTTTTGGAATGCATGGTAGAAGTTGCCTATAAGTTGGAATTACCCGAAGGATTGTCAGGAGTTCATGATGTGTTTCAGGTTTTCCAGTTGAAGAAGTGCCGCACGGAGATGGTCGACATTCCTCTAAGAGATACAGTGCCACTGAAAGCAATTCAGTTGGATAGAGATCTAACCTATGAAGAGAGCCAATCAAGATTCTCGAGTTTTCTAGCCGAGTTACTCGCAGCAAAGTCATCAAGTTCTGCAAAGTTCAGTGGAGCCACCATACCAAGGAGAAAGCCATCGGGAGCGAGAAGAAGATCTCTGCAAGGACCACCCACACCTTTTTGCTAACCAATCCGAATCTCGAGGGTGGGATTCATCTTAAGGGGGGTAGGTTTGTAACATCCCAATTTTCAATTTGGATGTTAAACATAGATCATTCATATGCATTGATATTTTATTTGCATTTTGAATTTATTTTGGTTGTGATCCAATAAATCTTAAGCAACTCAAGGACCCAAGGAGAGAGTTGGAGGTCTCATATAAATTTCATTTTTGAATTTATTCAAATTTGAAAAATGGATCAATTTCATTTCAACAAATTATTTCCAATTATTTCAAAACAATAAAAATAAAAGAGAGAAGATAAAAGGACTTCTACAAAACCGAGGAGAAATGTTGGAAAATAAATATGGAAGTCAAGTTATTTTATTTGAATTTTATTTGCATTTTTTATTCGGTTGAAATAGGGAAAAACATGCATTTTAAAAAATTGCATTTAGTCCAGAAAAATGTTCACTTTGTCCCCAATATTAGGAGGGAATGGTGAAAATTGTTTCTGAAATTTTAGGAGTTTTAATTTTATTTTATTAGGATTTTTCTTCGTGGCGCTGTTTAAAAAAAGTCACGCGTGCCAACTGGGCTGGCCCAGCTCAGCCAGGCCAAGCCCAGCTCGTGCCACCGCCCTCGACCCCGTGCCCGCGCCGGACTCCCGCCAGAGTCCGAGCACGCCCCGCCGCCGCGACCCCCTGCCCAAGTCGGTCTCTCCCCCCTGGCTTTAAAAGCCGACCCCGCCGACCGCCTCCTCCCTCAAGTCACCGCCGCCCAAGTCGCCAACATCGCGCTGCCCGCCACTACCGATCCATGCCGCGCCGCCGTCGCTCGCCGCCCCGCGCCGCCCGCTGCTGCTGTTGTTGCGTCGCCGCCCCGCGCCGCCTGCCGATGCCACTGCCGCGCTAGCCGCCACCGCCGCCGTCGCCAAGCCCTGCCAGAGCCGCGCCGCCTCACCATTGACCGCCGTCGGCCAATCCTCCTGAACCGGTATAAAACCGACCTGGTTCGCCGGTTTTTTTGGTTTATAGGTTTAGATCAGTTTTATTTTTTTGTAGTTAGTTTAAATAGCGAGCGTTCACCCGATTAGTTTTGTTAATGAACGAGTTCATTCGTTAGTCTCTGTTAGCGGACATTCGTCTGATAAATTTTTCCTTTTCTATTTATTTTCGGCCAGGGACCTATCCACGAATAGTTTTATCACGATTTAGCCCCTAATCTTCAAACTAGCGTAACTTTTAGCTCGTTTATCCAAATTAGATGAAACCAACGCCTAATTCTTCGTAACGATCCCCTCTTTCCAGTAAACCTACTTTAACATGATTTTGAAAATTTAAAATTTGAGTTTAGTTCAGATTAGTATTCGATCTTGTTTCATTTGTATCTTGAGTTTTGTAGCTCCGTTTGAGTTGATTCTTTTTGCAAATCGTAGCTAATCACATGTACCTACTGTTAAGATCAAATCCACATAAAAATAATGTTGTTAGATTTTTTTGTTTAGTTTAGTTGTTTGCTTGTTTCAAGTTTTATTTGGATCTTTTCTCGTTTTCTCTTTGCATCGTTTGATTGATTGCTTATGTATGCTAATGTTTGTCTATGCTAGATTTTCCGGAGTGCGAAGCTTGTTATTACGAATCTCTAAGGTTTTCCGGTTGTCAGTAAGGCAAGTTACACTTTGATCATACTCTTCTATACCCAGTTTTTACTATGCATTAGTTTTGCCCCTCAAATATTTCCATGAGTAGGATTGGGAACATGTGGTTTGGTTGTAGTACTTGAGGTAGGAACCTAATACTTTTGATCACCCCAGGGATATAAGTTATGCTCAATTATTGCTTAGCCATGCTCGTAGATGGGGTTTGGATCGTGATACACATGGAAGTTGTGAGAGATATTATTCTTGGATAGCATTAAGGTGGCAACTTTAATACACATCTGGGTGGATTGGTTGGGGCACCTGGAGAATCCAGTGCTAGCCCGTTTGGGAATCCCGGAGTACCATATGATTTTTCCTCGGTTCACCACCCAGGCTCAAAGGGATCATATGATATTTCATGCCTAGAAACTTCCATGTGCAGCCAGAAGCCATTATGGGCTTTGGTGTAGTTGAGTAAGTTGCATGAGCTCTTGAAGAGGTGGACTAGCAGATGTAGAGGAAAGTAGGTGTACTGGTCTACCCAGAGTAAAGAGTTAATGCTTCAGAAAGACTATGTCTCGATCTTGCGATCATGGATGTGGTCGAGTCTTGTGGGGAAAAGTGTGCAACCTCTGTAGAGTGTATAAACTAATCATGGTTAGCCGTGTCCTCAGTTATGGACATCTTGAGTATCTAGAAGTGGATATTATTGTTGATCTCATCACTCTTTAATTAATGAATTGGGTTTAATGATGATGCTTGCTTAATATTGGGATTTGAGTTGGAGGAACCTTCTCAAATATTGGTATAACTTTGTACTAAATAAAATTTATTTCTTTGTTGTAGGGAAAATTTGCTTTATGCAAAACATTAAATTTAGAGCCTCCACCAGCCAAATATGCATGTAGATATAGTTCTTGCATTCATTGCTTTACAGTGTAACTCTGCGAGCATATTCCATGTGCTGACCTACACGGCTGCAACGTCTCATGTTGCAGACTTTACCGACGAAGAATAAGGTGTGATAGGTCTTTGTCATGCACTCAGCTATGCCGTTGGAGTTGATGGACTCATTTTATCTTCGAAGCTTCCGCGGTTATTTAGTTTAGATGGCCCTCGGCCATTTTATTTGTGTAACAGATACTCCTTATGAGGACCTCAATGTAATAAGTGTGTGATTGAACTCTGTTATAATTCCTCGAGTACTGTGTGTGTCATCATACTGATCCAGGGATGACACTTAAGCACAGAGACTTCGGTCCATTGGGATCGTGGTCGTTACACCTCCCAGCTGGAGCTGTTGTCTGATGACGCCAGAGTGGCTGAGCGACCATGACGGACCGGTGCCATTGGCGATTGTGGGTGAAGCAGACGAGATAAGCTACATGGAGGGAGGGGAAAATGCGATGCAGGACTTGTCGGCCGTGAGGGTTTATATAGCAGGCCGGTAAGCATTGGGATTTTGGGCGATTTCACCGAGTCGGGCGGGAAGCTTGCGCGGTAACCTGCGAGGTTGCGCGGGAAAGGGCTCACCGATGATTCATTGGTGCCACCGTTTTGCCAAAAGAATGCCCCTGCGCGCTGTGCAAGCTTGCGCTGTAAGCCTACTGCGGCAGCGGTGTGACAAGACGTGCGAGAGGAGGACGAAGGGCCGCGTACACATACGGTTAATAAAAAAATGTTTGCGATTTAATTACCTACTATACCCCCGTCCTGGTTTATAAGTAGGATTTAACAAATAAAATACAAATGCATGTCGCCAAAGATTATATAGTTGGATTCGTATTTGAACATAGTTTCCAATTATATAATTTTTATAACATGCATTAACATTTTGTTGGTTAAATTTGAGGGCAAAGTATGGAATAGAATATAAAGGGGACAATAGACCAAGATGGAGGTAGTAGTACATGGCCGCTCTCTACGCAATGATGCAAGTGTCGGCCGGCTTGTAGGCGACCATTTCCTACGTGTTCAACTACTCTATGTGTGTGGTTGCTTGCGGTTGGGGCGGCCGCGGCGCGCTCTGCTCTCGTGTCCCTCCGGGTGCTCTGCCCTCGTCCCTCCACATGCGCTGCCAGTGTTTGGGGCAGGCGCATGATCACGCACGTTGTGTGCATGCGGTTGCACCGGGCGCGGCGCGACAATGCAGTTATCCGCTGCAAAAACTGCCATGCGGACGCGCCGAGAATCCAGACCGCCCGGCCCCCATTTCTTTCTGCGGCCATTTACCTTCATCTCTTGTGTCACAGGATGCAATAAGCACACCCACGATGACACATATAGAGAGAACATCCAGCGGTTCCAATGGCGATCCCCGTGGCTCCAATGGCACTCCCAGCGGCCGACGACGACAACAGCGGGCAGTTCACCACGCTCACGTAGTGGACAACCACGTGAGGGGGGAGGCCCTCTTAGTGGTGTAAACGAATGATCCAGTGTTGGCAGAGAGATCCATCCAAACTATGGAGCAGTTCCTTGCCGACCAGTACCAAGTGGTCGGCTTCGACCTCGAGTACACCACCGGTCATGCCAGGCACGATCAAAAGGTTGCCGTCGCCCAGCTGTGCATGCAACATGATGTCCGCGTCTACCACTACGACCTGGCCACAAGGCCTTGTGAACGTTTATCCAAGTTTATCAACAACTCCGACTAAAATTTCGCTACGGTGGACACCACCAACGATCTAAAAGCGCTCAAGGTTTTGGGCTTGAAATGCCAGAATCTTGTCAACATCCAGGACCACTACAAGGTCTAGGGCAGCGACAACAACAAACTGAACTCCCTGGTTAACCTCGCCTCAGCCATCATCGACCCATACTACATGAAGATGAAGGATGAGAGCAAGAAGGACAAGAAAGTCTGGCACGGTGTTTGGCATGAGAGACTGGATGAACAACACGTCAAGTACGTGACCAAGGACGCGTACACAAGCTACTAGATGTACAGGCGGATCGTTGACATGAGGAAGTGTCTTCTTCATGCCCCAAATGAGGGATTGATCCACATAGCAGTGGCGGGAGCATCACAAGAAGTAGATGACTAGACGATCGTTTCTCCTACTTTAGAATGCATGCAATTGTTTATTGAGGTGTGTGCGAATGATCTGTATAGTCACTCCTGTAATTGGAAGTTTATTTCAGTTATATATATATATATATATATATATAATTCTTTTGTAGACAGAGCAAATCACACGGCTTATTAGCAGCAATCGTCTGTGTTATTATTGGTCTTTGCACACATTTCTGATTACAGACTTGTTTCCCGCGTATCACGCACATCTTGTTCAATTGAAACGTTTCCATTGTGTTGCCTAATCACACACATTTCATCCTAGTGAGCTGTATGCCGTATATCGCACACACCCTCATCTGTCTGCCCATTTCTGTTCTTCTTCATCATCGCAAACTGTTCTTTTGGATTAAATGTTTGCCACTCATCGCACACACACATCTAATATGAACCGTGTTTGATGTCGACGTCGTCGCAAACTTTTTCCATCTTTTTTGATGGTTTTATTACATCACCGTTTGTGATTGATGCATCGCACACAGTTTCGTCGAAGGGTCTCTGATTTGACTGTCGCATTTGGACCATCCTGCAGTAGTGTAAATTAATCTAGTTGGCCAAACCAAAATGATAGATCGGACAGAAATACAAACCTATAATAATCATGCGTAATAGAGTTCAACAAAGACTCAAATAATATTCATGGATAATCTGATCATAAACTTACAATTCATCTGATCCCAACAAATACACCATAAAATGATAACAAATACACCGTAAAAAAGGTTACATCCAATAGAACTCCAAGAACATCGAGGAGAACATTGTATTGAAGATCAAAGAGAGGGAATACGCCATCTAGCTACTAGCTATGGGCCCGTAGGTCTGTGGTAAACTACAAACACATCATCGCAAGGGCAACAAGTTTGATGTAGAGCCCCTCCGAGATCGATTCTCTCTCCGACAGAGTGCCAGAAAAGGCCTCCAGATGGAATCCCATGAGAAAAGAAGCTTGCGGCAGCGGAAAAAGTGTTTTTTCTGGCTCTGTGTTGGTTTCCCAATTTTTGAGAATTTATAGAGTTGGAATTAGGTCAAACGGAGCAACAAGGGGCCCATGAGGCACCAGGGAGCACCGTGGTGGCTCGTGGCCACCCCCTTCATCTTATGGCCTCCTAACAAAGCTTCTAGTGTCTCTTATGTATAGAAAAAACCGTCAAAAAGTTTCGTGGCATTTGGACTTCGTTTGGTACTGATTTTCGGGAAAACCAAAAACATGCAAAAAAAACAGCAACCGGCACTTGGCACTAAGTTAATAGGTTAGTCCCAAAAAATGATGTATAATTTCATATAAAACATCCAAAATTTATACTATAATAGTATGGAACAATAAAAATTATAGATTCACTGGAGACATAACAAGCATCCCCAAGCTTAATTCAGGCTCATCCTCGAGCAGGTAAATGATAAAAATAGAATTTTTGATGTGGAATGCTAATTATCATATTCATCATGTAAACTTTTTCTTGTGGCATGAATATTGAGATCTGAATCATTCAAAGTAATAGTCTATAATTTGACATAATGACATAAATACCCACACATACTAACAAACAATAATGTCTTTCAGAATATCAACGCTAAAGAAAGTTATCCCTAGCCCGTCATGCTCAATCATTGATCCATTCATAAAACACACTCAATATTAATTACGCCCAATGCACAAGTATGACAATAGTGCTCCCTAGTTGGTGCTTATAAGAGAAGGTGAAGACTCAAAATAAAAATAAAAATAAATAAAAATACCACAGATAGGCCCTTCGCAGAGGGAAGCAGAGATTGCAGAGGTGCCCGAGCTCAAAGCTTAAAACAGAGATATTTTTTTGAGAGGCATATGATGACCCACAGGTATAGGGGATCAATCGCAGTCTTTTTAATAACTAAGAGTGTCGAACGCAATGAGGAGCAGAAGGAAATGACAAGTACTTTTCAGCAAGGTAATGTCTGCAAGCACTGAAATTATAAGTAACGAGTAGTTTCATAGCAAGATAATTTGTAACGAGCAAGTAACAGTAATGGTAACAAAAGTGCAGCAAGGTAGCCCAATCCTTTTGAGGCAAAGGACAGGCCAAAACGGTCACTTATGATAAGCAAAGTGTTCTTGAGGGCACACGGGAACTTCATCTAGTCACTTTCATGATGTTGGTTTGATTTGTGTTCGCTACTTTGAGAATTTGATATGTGGGTGGACCAATGCTTAGGTGATGTTCTTACTTGAACAAACCTCCTACTTATGCTTAACCCCCTCGCAAGAATCCGCAACTACGAGAAAAGTATCAAGAATAAATTCTAACCATAGCATTAAACTTTTGGATCCAAATCAGTCCCTTACAGAATAGCACATAAACTAGGGTTTAAGCTTTTGTCACTCTCGCAACCCATCAGCTAATAACTACTCCATAATGCATTCCCGTAGACCCAAATGTGGTGAAGTGTCATGTAGTCGATGTTCACATGACACCACTAAGGGAATCACTGTTGGGGAACGTAGCAGAAATTCAAAATTTTCCTACGAGTCACCAAGATCTATCTATGGAGAGACTAGCAACAAGGGGAAGGAGAGTGCATCTACATACCCTTGTAGATTGCTAAGCGGATGCGATCAAGAGAACGGGGTTGAAGGAGTCGTACTCGTCGTGATCCAAATCACCGGAGATCCTAGTGCTGAACAGACGGCACCTCCGCGTTCAACACACGTGCAGCCCGGTGACGTCTCCCATGCCTTGATCCAGCAAGGAGAGAGGCAGAGGTTGGGGAAGACTCCGTCCAGTAGCAGCACAATGGCGTGGTGGTGGTGGAGGAGCGTGGCAATCCTGCAGGGTTTCGCCAAGCACCGCGAGATATGAGGAGAAAGAGAGGTAGGGCTGCGCTAACAGGAGAAGAACTTCGTGTGTTGGGCTGCCCCTTTGCCTCCACTATATAAAGGGGGAGAAAGGGGCTGCGCCCCCACCTAGGGTTCCACCCTAGGGGCGGCGGCCAGCCCAAGATCCCATCTGGGGGGGCGGCCAAGGGGGGGGGAGAGGGGAAACTTGCCCCCCAAGTTAGGTGGGTGCGCCCCCTCCCCAAACCCTAGGCGCCTTGGGCCCTTGTGGGGGGACGCACCAGCCCACCTGGGGCTGGCCCCCTCCCACACTTGGCCCATGATGCCCTTCGGGGATGGTGGCCCCACTTGGTGGACCCCCGGGACCCTCCCGGTGGTCCCGGTACGTTACCGATAAAACCCGAAACTTTTTCGGTGACCAAAACAGGACTTCCCATATATAAATCTTTACCTCCGAACCATTCCGGAACTCCTCGTGACGTTCGGGATCTCATCCGGGACTCCGAACAACATTCGTTAACCACATACAAACTTCCTTTATAACCCTAGCGTCATCGAACCTTAAGTGTGTAGACCCTACGGGTTCGGGAACCATGCAGACATGACCGAGACGTTCTCCGATCAATAACCAACAGCGGGATTTGGATACCCATGTTGGCTCCCACATGTTCCACGATGATCTCATCGGATGAACCACGATGTTGAGGATTCGATCAATCCCGTATACAATTCCCTTTGTCTAGCGGTATTGTACTTGCCCGAGATTCGATCATCGGTATGCCGATACCTTGTTCAATCTCGTTACCGGCAAGTCTCTTTACTCGTTCCGTAACACATCATCCCGTGATCAACCCCTTGGTCACATTGTGCACATTATGATGATGTCCTACCGAGTGGGCCCAGAGATACCTCTCCATTTACACGGAGTGACAAATCCCAGTCTCGATTCGTGCCAACCCAACAGACACTTTCGGAGACACCCGTAGTGCACCTCTATAGCCACCCAGTTACGTTGTGACGTTTGGTACACCCAAAGCATTCCTACGGTATCCGGGAGTTGCACAATCTCATGGTATAAAGAAATGATACTTGACATTTAGAAAAGCTTTAGCATACGAACTACGATCTTTGTGCTAGGCGTAGGATTGGGTCTTGTCCATCACATCATTCTCCTAATGATGTGATCCCGTTATCAACAACATCCAATGTCCATGGTCAGGAAACCGTAACCATCTATTGATCAATGAGCTAGTCAACTAGAGGCTTACTAGGGACATGGTGTTGTCTATGTACCCACACATGTATCTGAGTTTCCTTTCAATACAATTATAGCATGGATAATAAACGATTATCACGAATAAGGAAATATAATAATAACTAATTTAATATTGCCTCTAGGGCATATTTCCAATAGTCTCCCACTTGCACTAGAGTCAATAATCTAGTTCACATTGCCATGTGATTAACACTGATAGGTCACATCGCCATGTGACCAACATCCAAAGAGTTTACTAGTGTCACTAAACTAGTACACATCACCATGTGATTAAGACTCAATGAGTTCTGGGGTTTGATCATGTTTTGCTTGTGAGAGAGGTTTTAGTCAACGGGTCTGCTACATTCAGATCCGTATGTATTTCGCAAATCTCTATGTCATATTGTAAATGCTGCTTCCACGCTCCACTTGGAGCTATTCCAAATGGTTGCTCCACTATACGTATCCGGTTTGCTACTCAGAGTCATTCGAATAGGTGTTAAAGCTTGCATCGACGTAACCCTTTACGCCGAACTCTTTATCACCTCCATAATCGAGAAACATTTCCTTATTCCTCTAAGGATAATTTTGACCGCTATCCAATGATCGTTCCTGGATCATTCTTGTACCCCTTGACTGACTCATGGCAAGGCACACTTCCGGTGCGGTACACAGCATAGCATACTATAGAGCCTACGTCTGAAGCATAGGGGATGACCTTCGTCCTTTCTCTCTCTTCTGCGAGGGTCGAGCTTTAACACTTAATTTCATACCTTACAACTCAGGCAAGAACTTCTTCTTTGACTGATCCATCTTGAACACCTTCAAGATCATGTCAAGGTATGTGCTCATTTGAAAGTACCATTGAGCGGTTTTTGATCTATCCTCATAGATCTTGATGCTCAATGTTCAAGCAGCTTAATCCAGGTTTTCTATTGAAAAACACTTTTCAAATAACCCTATATGCTTTCCAGAAATTCTACATCATTTCTGATCAACAATATGTCAACAACATATACTCATCAGAAATTCTATAGTGCTCCCACTCACTTCTTTGGAAATACAAGTTTCTCATAAACATTGTATAGACCCAAAATCTTTGATCATCTCATCAAAGCGTACATTCCAACTCCGAGATGCTTACTCCAGTCCTTAGAAGGATTGCTGGAGCTTTGCATACTTGTTAGCGTCTTTCAGGATTGTCAAAAACATTCTGGTTGTATCACATACAACCTTTCCTCAAGAAAACTGTCAAGGAAACAATGTTTTGACATCCTATATGCAAGATTTCATAAATAATGCAGTAACTGCTAATCCAATTCCAACAGACTCTTAGCATCGCTACGAGTGAGAAAGCCTCACCGTAGTCAACTCCTTGAACTTGTCGGAAAACATCTTTAACGACAAGTCGAGCTTTCTTAATGGTGATACTTACCATCATTGTCTGTCTTTCCTTTTAAAACCCATCTTTACCCAACGGCCTTACGACCATCAAGTATTTCTTCCAAAGTCATGGATCCTCTCTCGGATTTTATGGCCTCGAGCCATTCGTCGGAATCCGGGCCCACCATCGCTTCTCCATAGCTCGTAGGTTCATTGTTGTCTAGCAACATGACCTCTAAGACAAGATTGCATACCACTCTAAAGTAGTACGCGTCCTTGTCGACCTACGAGGTTCGGTAGTGACTTGATCTGAGGCATCATGATCACTATCATCAGCTTCCGCTTTAATTGGTGTAGGTGCCACATGAACAACTTCCTGTGCCTTGCTACACACTAGTTGAAGTCATGGTTCAATAACCTCATCAAGTCTCCACCATCCTCCCACTCAATTCTTTCGAGAGAAACTTTTCCTCGAGAAAGGACCCGTTTCTAGAAACAATTACTTTTGCTTCCGGATCTGAGATAGGAGGTATACCCAACTGTTTTGGGTGTCCTATGAAGATGCATTTTTATCCGCTTTGGGTTCGAGCTCATCAACCTGAAACTTTTCACATAAGTGTCGCAGCCCCAAACTTTTAAGAAACGACAACTTAGGTTTCTCCAAACCATATTTCAAACGGTGTCGTCTCAACGGAATTATGTGGTGCCCTATTAAAGTGAGCGTGGTTGTCTCTAATGCCTAACCCATGAACGATAGTGGCAATTCGATAAGAGACATCATGGTACGCACCATATCCAATAGGGTGCAACTATGATGTTCGGACACACCATCACACTATGGTGTTCCAGGCGGTATTAATTGTGAAACAATTTCCACAATGTCTTAATTGCGTGCCAAAGCTCGTAACTCAGATACTCATCTCAATGATCATATCATAGACATTTTATCCTCTTGTCACGATGATCTTTAACTTCACTCTGAAACTACTTGAACCATTCAATAATTCAGACTTGTGTTTCATCAAGTAAATATACTCAACATCTACTCGAATCATCTGTGAAGTCAGAACATAACGATATTCACTGCATGCCTCAGCACTCATTGGACTGCACACATCAAAATGTGTTACTTCCAACAAGTTGCTATCTTGTTCCATCTTACTGAAACCGAGGCTTTTTAGTCATCTTGCCCATGTGGTATGATTTGCATATCTCAAGTGATTCAAAATCAAGTGAGTCCAAACGATCCATATGCATGGAGTTTCTTCATGTGTTTTACACCAATATGACTTACATGGCAGTGCCACAAGTAAGTGGTACTATCATTACTATCTTATATCTTTTGGCATGAAAATATGTATCACTACAATCGAGATTCAATAAACCATTCCTTTTAGGTGCAATACCATTGAAGGTATTATTCAAATAAACAGAGTAATCATTATTCTCCTTAAATGAATAACCATATTGCAATAGACATAATCCAATCATGTCTATGCTCAACGCAAACAGCAAATAACAATTATTTTAACACCAATCTCGATGGTAGAGGGAGCGTGCGATGCTTGATCACATCAACCTTGGAAACACTTCTAACACATATCGTCAGCTCACCTTTAGCTAGTCTCCGTTTATTCCGTAGCTTTTATTTCGAGTTACTAACACTTAGCAACCGAACCGGTATCTAATACCCTGGTGCTACTAGGAGTACTAGTAAAGTACACATTAACATAATGTATATCCAATATACTTCTATCGACCTTGCCAGCCTTCTTATCTACCAAGTATCTAGGGTAATCCTGCTCTAGTGGCTGTTCCCCTTATTACAGAAGCACTTAGCCTTGGGTTTAGGTTCAACCTTGGGTTTCTTCACTGGAGCGGCAGCTGATTTGCCATTTCATGAAGTATCCCTTCTTGCCCTTGCCCTTCTTGAAACTAGTGGTTTCACCAACCATCAACAATTGATGCTCCTTCTTGATTTCTACTTTCGTGGTGTCAAACATCGTGAATACCTCAAGGATCATCATATCTATCCCTGATATGTTATAGTTCATCACGAAGCTCTAGCAGCTTGGTGGCAATGACTTTGGAGAAACATCACTATCTCATCTAGAAGATCAACTCCCACTCGATTCAAGTGATTGTTGCACTCATACAATCTGAGCACAAGCTCAATGATTGAGCTTATCTCCGTTAGTTTGCAGGCTAAGAAAATCGTCGGAGGTCTTATACCTCTTCACGTGAGCACGAGCCTGAAATCCCAATTTCAGCTCTCGAAACATCTCATATGTTCCGCGACTTTTTGAAAACGTCTTTGGTGCCTCAACTCTAAACCGTTTAACTGAACTATCACGTAGTTATCAAAACGTGTATGTCAGATGTTCGCAACATCCACAGACGACGTTCGAGGTTCAGCACACCGAGCGGTGCATTAAGGACATAAGCCTTCTACTGCCCGCATAATTGCTACTGTCAACTTTCAACTATATTTTCTCTATGAACATATCTAAAACAGTAGAACTAAAGCACGAGCTATGACATAATTTGCAAAGGGCTTTTGACTATGTTCAGCATAATTAAGTTCATCTAATGAACTCCCACTCAGATAGACATCCCTCTAGTCATCAAAGTGATTACATGATCCGAGTCAACTAGGCCGTGTCCGATCATCACGTGAGACGGACTAGTCATCATCGGTGAACATCTTCATGTTGATCGTATCCTCCATACGACTCATGCTCGACCTTTCGGTCTCTTGTGTTCCGAGGCCATGTCTGTACATGCTAGGCTCATCAAGTTAACCTAAGTGTTTCGCGTGTGTAAATCTGGCTTAGACTCGTTGTAAGTGAACGTTAGAATCTATCACACGCGATCATCACGTGGTGCTTCGAAACGACGAACTTTCGCAACGGTGCACAGTTAGGGGGGAACACTTTCTTGAAATTTTAATGAGGGGTCATCTTATTTACTAGCGTCGTTCTAAGAAAATAAGATGTATAAACATGATAAACATCACATGCAATCAAATAGTGACATGATATGGCCAATATCATTTTGCTCCTTTTGATCTCCATCTTCGGGGCTCCATGATCATCATCATCACCGGCATGACACCATGATCTCCAGCATCATGATCTCCATCATCGTGTCTCCATGAAGTTGTCTCGCCAACTTATTACTTCTACTACTATGGCTATCGGTTAGCAATAAAGTAAAGTAATTACATGGCGTTTGTTCAATGACACGCAGGTCATACAATAAATTAAGACAACTCCTATGGCTCCTGCCGGTTGTCATACTCATCGACATGCAAGTCGTGATTCCTATTACAAGAACATGATCAATCTCATACATCACATATCATTCATCACATTCTTCTTGGCCATATCACATCACATAGCATACCCTGCAAAAACAAGTTAGACGTCCTCTAATTGTTGTTTGCATGTTTTACGTGGCTGCTATGGGTTTCTAGCAAGAACGTTTCTTACCTACGCAAAACCACAATGTGATATGCCAATTGCTATTTACCCTTCATAAGGACCCTTTTCATCGAATCCGTTCCGACTAAAGTGGGAGAGACTGGCACCCGCTAGCCACCTTATGCACCAAGTGCATGTCAGTCGGTGGAACCTGTCTCACGTAAGTGTACGTGTAAGGTCGGTCCGGGCCGCTTCATCCCACAATACCGTCGAAACAAGATTGGACTAGTAACGGTAAGCATATTGCACAAAATCAATGCCCACAACTACTTTATGTTCTACTCGTGCAAAGAATCTACGCAATAGACCTAGCTTATGATGCCACTGTTGGGGAACGTAGCAGAAATTCAAAATTTTCCTACGAGTCACCAAGATCTATCTATGGAGAGACTAGCAACGAGAGGAAGGAGAGTGCATCTACATACCCTTGTAGATCGCTAAGCGGAAGTGATCAAGAGAACAGGGTTGAAGGAGTCGTCCTCGTCGTGATCCAAATCACCGGAGATCCTAGTGCCGAACGGATGGCACCTCCGCGTTCAACACACGTGCAGCCCGGTGATGTCTCCCATGCCTTGATCCAGCAAGGAGAGAGGGAGAGGTTGGGGAAGACTCCGTCCAGCAGCAGCACAACGGTGTGGTGGTGGTGGAGGAGCGTGGCAATCCTGCAGGGCTTCGCCAAGCACCGCGAGATATGAGGAGAAAGAGAGGTAGGGCTGCGCCAACAGGAGAAGAACTTTGTGTGTTGGGCTGCCCCTTTGCCTCCACTATATATAGGGGGAGAGGGGGGGTTGTGCCCCAACCTAGGGTTCCACCCTAGGGGCGGCGGCCAGCCCAAGATCCCATTTGGGGGGCGGCCAAGGGGGGGAGAGGGGAAACTTGCCCCCCAAGTTAGGTGGGTGCGCCCCCTCCCCAAACCCTATGCGCCTTGGGCCCTTGTGGGGGGTGCACCAGCCCACCTGGGGCTGGCCCCCTCCCACACTTGGCCCATGCTGCCCTCCGAGGATGGTGGCCCCACTTGGTGGACCCCCCGGACCCTCCCGGTGGTCCCGGTACGTTACCGATAAAACCCGAAACTTTTCCGGTGACCAAAACAGGACTTCCCATATATAAATCTTTACCTCCGGACCATTCCAGAACTCCTCGTGACGTTCGGGATCTCATCCGGGACTCCGAACAACATTCGTTAACCACATACAAACTTCCTTTATAACCCTAGCGTAACCATCTATTGATCAACGAGCTAGTCAACTAGAGGCTTACTAGGGACATGGTGTTGTCTATGTACCCACACATGTATCTGAGTTTCCTTTCAATACAATTATAGCATGGATAATAAACGATTATCATGAACAAGGAAATATAATAATAACTAATTTATTATTGCCTCTAGGGCATATTTCCAACAATCACAACATACATACCATCAAAATATCAAACACACATAAAATTCACATGATTACTTGCAACAAGATTTCTCCCATGACCTCAAGAACAAAAGTAACTACTCAAAAATGACAAACATGCTCATGATCAGAGGGGTATCAAATAGCATAATGGATCTGAACATATAATCTTCCACCAAATAAACCATATAGGAATCAACTACAAGATGTAATCAGCGCTACTAGTCACCCACAAGCACCAATCTATAGTTCTGGTACAAACATTTAACACAAGAGATGAACTAGGGTTTGAGAGGAGATGGTGTTTTTGAAGATGTTGATGGAGATTGCCCTCCCCAAGATGTGAGAGTTTTTGGTGATGATGATGACGATGATTTCCCCCTCCGGGAGGGAAGTTCCCCCGATGGAATCGCTCCGCCGGAGGGCAAAAGTGCTCCTTGTGACGCCCCGAGACCGACGCTTCAGAAGACTTCCAGCTATTCCGAGTTTCGCCGTGTGTTTCTTTTGTGCTTGCTCTTTTATTTTTGCATTGCATCATGTCATCATATCATTAATTTTAAAAACTCAACTAAATAAATTGCATAGATCTTTTGATCTATTTAAACCGAGGGAACTCACAAGGTGACTTCTCTTTATAACATATCTTCCAATATTAGGGAGCTATATTAAATATTCCACTAATTTGGAATCACCCATAAACACACTTGCAAAATAATTTCGTTCCTTTTCTGCTTCAAGTTTGGTCTCCAACCTTGCCAATAATTATTTAATCATTTTCCGGAGCTCCACCAAAAATCCAAACATTTTTGGACCTTCCTTTTATCAAGTCCTAGTTCAAACCCATTTGAAATAAATTCAAATGAGTTTGAATTTACATCTTTCAATCATGCCTCTTTCTATTTTCTTGGATCAAGCTCATTTTTATGAGTCCAGGAAAATTATCCCCTTACGCATTTTCTTTCCCTAACCCCCTCTTCATTTTCGTTCTCTCTAATGCTTTCTGTTAGAAAATATAAGAGAGAGGGAGAAGAGTGCCTAGCCGGCCTCTTAGGCCCAGCTCTAACCCAAGCCGGACCAGGCCAGCCTATCTAAGCCGGCCCAAGGCCCACCTAACCCTCTAACCCTAGCCGTAGGTTTGCCCGATCCTCTCTCCCTTCATTCTCCCCTTGTGCCGCAGCGCACCCGCAACGCCCGTTCGCCGATCCCCTCGCCTCTCTCCTCTCGATATCTCGCTCTCCCTCGCTCATGCCCCATCCTCACAGGGAGAGAGAGGAGCAAAGCCCTCGCGCGCGACCCTGCCGCTGAACCTTCTCCGCCTCGCGCCTCCACCTCCGTCGCCTGCGCCTGTGCCTCTCGCCCGTGGCCTCTCGCCTCCTCTGCTCGTAGCCGCCTCGGCCGCAAGCCGTCCCCGCCACCAAGTCCCTCGCCGCCTTGCTCTGCATCACGGTACCCTCTCCCCTGCGCCCGTGGCATCGAGCAAGGCTCGATCCGGTCGTGCGCGTGGACCTCGCGCAGCGCCGCGGTCTCGCCCTTTCTCCTCCTGCATCGAGCGCCCCCGCGTCCCCACCGGCTCCCGTCACCCCTTTGCAGGAGCAGCCCCATGCCCCGCCTCTGCCTTGTTCGAGCAGGGAGGAGGATGCGCCTCCGCTCGCCCTCATCGACCAGGAACGCCAAGGCCAAGACCAGCCCCGGGCAGGACCTCGTGTACATCTACACCGCCAAGACCGGACCGACAAGTACCGCAACGTCGCGTGTACCACTACCGTCGACATGAACATCTACGAAAACGTGTACAACTACCGTCGCCACGTGAACAACGACTTCCACTACGCCGTGTACGACTACTTCCCACGTTGGCCCATGAATGTCTACGAGATGTACCACTACCGTCGGCCCGTGAACGACTAGTTCCCTCTACGAAACGCGAACCGTCCTGTTTGAACGCTTCAAAGGTATAACCCGAGACGACCGCGATGAGATTCTCGAGTTTTGCACCGTGATCTATTTGTCCTTGCGATGCCCCTCTTGCCATGCCACCGTCCCGTGGGAACCCGGTAGTCGGGAGCACCCCACCACCTCTAGCATGTTGCGCACATCCGCACGCCTCCTTTTGCACCGGTATCTCCGTGAGCTACCGGAACCGATATGTCGCCGTGGCATCATTTTCGGATATGTTGCCGTGGCACCATTTCCGTTTCACCGCCGTGGCACCTTTTCCCTTCCGCCATGGCGACAAATGCCTCGTATCATGCTCATGTTAACATTTTCATAAAAATTGCATAAACTTGTATATGTCATCTACATCATGATAACAACAATTAAAATGCTTAAAATTGTGTTTGCTTTAAACTACTAAATGACATATGGGGATTTTCCGGAATTGTTGTTTGTTGTTTCCGGCCTCACTTAAACTTGCCTAGTTAGGTAGTTTTATTATGCTTCACCTCTTGCCATGTTTAACAACATTTAATACTGTTGTATCTTAACCGAGAGTAAACTAAATAATTGATGTGGTGTTCCGTCAATATGCAACTCGTTGCATATTGAGCTCCACTTAACTTGTAGTGTTGTTTTTGCATATTGCCATGTCATGCCTCTTTAAACCGGACATGCATCATACTTGATTGTGCATCATGCCATGATTATGATTGTGTGTTCACCTTATTGTTTGCTTCTTTCCGGGTTGCTTCTCTCATTAGCTTTGGGTTCGTTCCGGAGTTGTGAGGATTCGTTCGTCTACGTCTGTTTGTCTTCTTCACGGACTCGTTCTTCTTCCTATCGGGATTTCAGGCAAGATGACCTTTACCCTCGATATCACTTCTATCTTTGCTTGCTAGTTGCTTCGTTCTATCGCTATGCTGTGTTACCTATCACTTGTTTACCATGTCTCCCATATTTCCATGTCAGCCTCTAACCTTTTCACCCTTCCTAGCAAACCGTTGCTTGGCTATGTTACCGCTTTGCTCAGCCCCTCTTATAGCGTTGTCAGTTGCAGGTGAAGTTGAAGATTTCTCCATGATGGACAGGATTATTTTGGGATATTACAATATCTCTTATTTAATTAATGCATCTATATACTTGGTAAAGGGTGGAAGACTCGGCCTTATGCCTGGTGTTTTGTTCCACTCTTGCCGCCCAAGTTTCCGTCTTACCGGTGTTATGTTCCCGGATTTTGCGTTCCTTACGCGGTTGGGTGATTTATGGGACCCCCTTGACAGTTCGCTTTGAATAAAACTCCTCCAGCAAGGCCCAACCTTGGTTTTACCATTTGCCACCTAAGCCTTTTTCCCTTGGGTTCTGCAGACTCAAGGGTCATCTTTATTTTAACCCCCCGGGTCAGTGCTCCTTCGAGTGTTGGTCCGAAATGAGCAGCCTACGGGGCCACCTCGGGGCAACTTGAGGGCTGGTTTTACTCGTAGCTTGACTTATCCGGTGTGCCCTGAGAACGAGGTACGTGCGACTCCTGTCGGGATTTGTCGGTGCATCGGGCGGCTTTGCTGGTCTTGTTTTACCATTGTGGAAATGTCTTGTAAACCGGGATTCCGAGTCTGATCGGGTCTTCCTGGGAGAAGGTCTATTCCTTCGTTGATCGCGAGAGCTTATCATGGGCTAAGTTGGGACACCCCTACAGGGTATAATCTTTCGAAAGTCGTGCCTGCGGTTATAGGCAGATGGGAATTTGTTAATGTCCGGTTGTAGATAACTTGACACTTGACCTCTTTAAAATACATCAACCGCGTGTGTAGCCGTGATGGTCTCTTTTGGGGGGAGTCCGGGAAGTGAACATGGTTTTGGGTTATGTTTGACGTAAGTAGGAGTTCAGGATCACTTCTTGATCATTGCTAGCTTCACGACCGTTCCGTTTGCTCTCTTCTCGCTCTTATTTGCGTATGTTAGCCACCATATATGCTAGTCGCTGCTGCAACCTCACCACTTTACCCCTTCCTACCCATAAGCTTAAATAGTCTTGATCTCGCGGGTTTTGAGATTGCTGGGTCCTTGTGACTCACCAGATACTATCACAACAGTTGCAGGTGCCGATGATACCAACGCAGGTGATGCAACCGAGCTCAGATGGGAGCTCAACGCAGATCTGGAGTGTTGCTATGTTTTGTTTCTTAATGATCAGTAGTGGAGCCCAGTCGGGACGATCAGGGATCTAGCAGTTGGGTTATCTTCTTTTCTTTTGGCTTCGTCCGTAGTCGGACTATGTGTGTATGCTGAATGATGTATGTTTTATTATATGTTCATTGTGTGAAGTGGCGATTGTAAGCCAACTCTTTATCCCATTCTTATTCATTACATGGGATTGTGTGAAGATGACCCTTCTTGCGACAAAACCACAATGCGGTTATGCCTCTAAGTCGTGCTTCGACACGTGGCAGATATAGCCGCATCGTGGGTGTTACAAGTTGGTAATCAGAGCCATCCCCGACTTAGGAGCCCCTGCTTGATTGTTTGCTGGCGTTGTTGAGTCTAGAACAAAAAAATGTTTTGAGTCTTAGGATTATATATATCGGAGAGTAGGATTCTTTTTACTCGTCAGTCCCTTCGTCGCTCTGGTGAGGTCTCCTGACATAGATGTTTTGTCTTTCCTCTCCTCAAATTTCACTAAAAAATTTTAGGATCACGCGGGTATCTTGGAATCGTTCCGATGGTTTTGTGACGAGAACATTGTTCTTGGTGCCTCCTGTCTATTATGTGGCTTTGACCCGGGGAGTTGAGCTCTGAGGTGTTGTCGTCACAATTTTATCGTTGCAGTTCTGGAATACCTGAGTTTTGCCGACATCGAAAATCTCTTTTATGCAGTTGTTGGTGAGATAACCTCGATAACCCAGTACTGGGGCGAGCTCGAGAGTATTGCCATAGCTCGTATAACGGATGCTTTTCGAAGGTTGAGTTACACGATTTCCGAAGGTTTCTTGGTTATGTGTTGACGGATGGATACAACTTGGATGTAGGTATTGTTAGTTTTGGGTGAGATATATATTGCTTCCCCTGTATCCCCAACACCAGATTGCATAACCAGAAAGTTTCGGGAGTTTTATAGGTGGGAATTCAAGTAGATCCTAGAATATCTTTTCGACAGATGCATGATATGAGATTGGGGTTTGACGTCTAGTGGTCCGCCTTTCCACGGTCGCTTTTACAGTGGTCTCGTTGTGTCTTAAAGAACCCTTGGCTATGCTGGTTCGGGGACACTTCGTATGTCATGTGCACTGCCTTGTACATGATGGTGCTGTACACTCGAGCCCGTGTGGGCCCCACCACAAAAGCTTCGGACGGAATCTCTATCATATGTTTGTTCTGGCTTATTCTGCAAGCCAAATCCTTTGTTTTGTTTTGGGTTGTGGTATTCGAGTTGCTTTGAAGTCAAATGTTGAATCCATACCTTTCCTAAATGGTGTTCTCATATTTCTATGGGAGTGCTAATCCTTATTGATCTTTGAGATTGCCATGTTAATTCTTTCCGACCGGCGTGCTTCTCTTCAAGTGGATCCGAACATTTCAACATTCACAAGATCAATTCTAAGTTTTCTCAACGGTGTTTGTTTCGTTCATCTTAAGTTGTCTTTGTTTTCTCGCCCTCCCACCCTTCCTTTTCTTCAAGGACTCATATATGTTAATCAAGTATCCATTTATTCATGTGAAGTCACTTCACCCTTTTCAATCAATGTTCTGATCCGGGGATCCCTCGTGAAGACGCTAACGGAGCTTCAAGTTCATCATTCTTCATCTCTTTTCTTCTCCGGTGGATTTAACTCAAGCTTTCGGTGTTGATCATATCCTTTTCCTCGTTCAAATGCTATCCCATGCCGGTGCATCTCATATTCGTTCACCTCTCTCTCTTCATATCCGAAGTGCCGAGGATATCTCAGAAGATTTGTGTCTCCATTATCAAGATCCGTTCAAGCTATTTGGAGATTATTATCTCATTCAAGCCATTTAATTCAACCGGTGCAATCTCTCTTCAAAATCGTTCAACGGTGTATCTTTTGAGTGGGCCCTAACCCACAGGTCTTTTCCCAGGATCTTACCTGACTCTTCTAATTTATCCGGAGGGATTCTCAAATTCTTTCAAAGTTTGACATAAGAATGATTTCTCAATAATCAAATGTATTCTCCAAGTTCGCTTTCATATTCTTTTCATCGCTTGTTCAACCTTTCTGCTCTTCATTCTGGAGTATCTCAACAATTCATGGTGGTTCTCATCTTCATTCTCAACAATTGAAGACCGAAGAAGGATTTCTCTTAAATCTTGTCCATTCTCTTGAAGATTCATGGTTCTAGCTTTATACCATCATCTCATAATTGTTTTCGATTGTGAGAATTCTTTTCAACCATCCGGAGCATTTCATGAGTTGTTTCCATTTCTTTCCTCCGAAGGCCATCGTGTCATAATTCTTCATTCTCAGCATGTAGCTATCGTTCTCCAAATCTTACCGGTGCATCGTTCAAATATCCTCTAATTAGTTCACGATATCTTCGTTCTCATATATCTAAATTTCTCAAGTATCTTCATTTGTTTTCAAACTCTTCTCGGTGTTTTGCTATCTTTTCTTTTCTTACGGTGGTTCATTCAGGATTTCACTTCCTTCGTTATCATATCAAATATTCGTTGTTTCCAAATTCCAATGGTGGTTCCATCAAGACCTTCTCAAGTTTTGTGCTATATCTCTCTTAATCCTCTCTATGAGAATAAGTAGTATGACAAATCCATTGCTTGTCATCAATTTAATTTGATGAAGGATAAGCATACAATAAATCTTATTCTTATTTCCGCGAGGTGATTCAATTCTCTTCTTTCGGTGATTGTTCATGATGAAGTAATTCTCGGCTCTAGTGCTTCATCTTTTCCTTTTCCGGAGTTCCAAGTTTTCTTGGTTATATCGTTGTGAAGCTCCATCTAAATCATTGCAAGGATTCACCTTCTGTTTTCAACTTCTCTTACTTTCTATCATCCTTTTATTACCGAAGTTCTTCATGGAGGCTCTACATGATGGTTCATCAAGGATTCCTTTCATCCTTCAATTGTTCTTCAAGATTTCTCTCGGAGTTATGATCCGCCAAGCTATACTCAAAAAATTAAACATGGTGCTCAACACATGTTTTGTTTTGAGGAGTTCAAGCATTCTTCATCTTGCATTCCGAATTGCAATCCTTTCTACCTTATCTTTTGAGATGGTGTTATGTCACTCTTGACATTTTCCTTCATGTTTCATGATTCACATGTTGTCAAGAATGAGGTATTTTAAATCCATATCTCTTCTTTGGAGTTATCTTCTGTCATATTTCACCTAAAGCCTTCCCTAAGGAATGTTGTATTGTGGTGCTTATCAATGATCCAAGTTTTCTCCTATCCTCTCAGCAAAAGCAGTTTTCATCTCTTCATTGATCTCAAGCAATCAATTGTTTCCGTTAGTGGCAGAATTTCACCTCATAATTTTGAGATGTTTTCCATAAGCCCACAACAAGCTTATCCTTTTGTTGTTGATTTTCCAACAACTATGTTCAATTCTTCCTTGCAAGGATGCTTTCCAAGCTCATTTGTGGTGGAAGTTGGCATTTTCTTCTCCATTATGTTATTCCAATGATCTATCTTCTATTCTTTCTTCCGGAGGCATTGTGATGTTGTGCTCTTCACCCATCACGTCATTTTGTCAAGATCATGTTCTTTTCTTGCTTATCCATTTAACCGAAATGTTGTGTCATCTCTTCAAGTTCTTTTCATTTTATCAAGTCTTGCATCTCTTTTCAATCGGAGTGCTGTCCGAATTTGTTCTTCCTTGTTCCTTGTTTATCTTGTTTCAACCAGAGTGGTTCCAATTCCTTCTTGTCCATTGTACTCGTCATTCATAGCTTTGCAACCTCCAAGGTTCACATGGTGTTCCTTATTTCTATTTTTCTACCGCAGTGCTCTCAATTGTGTTCAACTCCATTGTGTTCTCTCTTTCAACTTTTCAACCTCTCAAGGTTCGTGAATTCACTCGTTCGTCAAAGAATCAACTTAGTTTTACCTCTTCTCTTCCTCTCCGTTTCTCTCCGGTGCCATTCTAGATCTCGGGACGAGATCCTCTTGTAGTGGTGGAGTGTTGTGACGCCCCGAGACCGACGCTTCAGAAGACTTCCAGCTATTCCGAGTTTCGCTGTGTGTTTCTTTTGTGCTTGCTCTTTTATTTTTGCATTGCATCATGTCATCATATCATTAATTTTAAAAACTCAACTAGATAAATTGCATAGATCTTTTGATCTATTTAAACCGAGGGAACTCACATGGTGACTTCTCTTTATAACATATCTTCCAATATTAGGGAGCTATATTAAATATACCACTAATTTGGAATCACCCATAAACACACTTGCAAAATAATTTCGTTCCTTTTCTGCTTCAAGTTTGGTCTCCAACCTTGCCAATAATTATTTCATCATTTTCCGGAGCTCCACAAAAATCCGAACATTTTTGGACCTTCCTTTTATCAAGTCCTAGTTCAAACCCATTTGAAATAAATTCAAATGAGTTTGAATTTACATCTTTCAATCATGCCTCTTTCTATTTTCTTGGATCAAGCTCATTTTTATGAGTCCGGGAAAATTATCCCCTTGCGCATTTTCTTTCCCTAACCCCCTCTTCATTTTCGTTCTCTCTAATGCTTTCTATTAGAAAATATAAGAGAGAGGGAGAAGAGTGCCTAGCCGGCCTCTTAGGCCCAGCTCTAACCCAAGCCGGACCAGTCCAGCCTATCTAAGCCGGCCCAAGGCCCACCTAACCCTCTAACCCTAGCCGCAGCTTTTCCCGATCCTCTCTCCCTTCGTTCTCCCCCTGCGCCGCAGCGCACCCGCAATGCCCGTTCGCCGATCCCCTCGCCTCTCTCCTCTCGATCTCTCCCTCTCCCTCGCTCATGCCCCATCCTCACAGGGAGAGAGAGGAGCAGAGCCCTCGCACGCGACCCCGCCGCCAAACCTTCTCCGCTTCGCGCCTCCACCTCCGTCACCTGCGCCTGTGCCCCTCGCCCGTGGCCTCTCGCCTCCTTTGCTCGCAGCCGCCTCGGCCGCAAGCCATCCCCGCCACCAAGTCCCTTGCCGCCCTGCTCTGCATCGCGGTACCCTCTCCCCTGCGCCGGCGGCATCGAGCAATGCTCGATCCGGTCGTGCGCGTGGACCTCGCGCAGTGTCGCGGCCTCGCCCTTTCTCCTCCTGCATCGAGCTCCCCCGCGTCCCCACCGGCTCCCGTCGCCCCTTTGCAGGAGCAGCCCCATGCCCCGCCTCTGCCTTGTTCGAGCAGGGAGGAGGATGCACCTCCGCTCGCCCTCATCGACCAGGAACGCCAAGGCCAAGACCAGCCCCGGGCAGGACCTCGTGTACATCTACACCGCCAAGACCGGACCGACAAGTACCCCAACGTCGCGTGTACCACTACCGTCGACATGAACATCTACGAAAATGTGTACAACTACCGTCGCCACGTGAACACCGACTTCCACTACGCCATGTACGACTACTTCCCACGTCAGCCCGTGAACGTCTACGAGATGTACCACTACCGTCGGCCCGTGAACGACTACTTCCCTCTACGAAACACGAACTGTCCCGTTTGAACGCTTTGAAGGTATAACCCGAGACGACCGCGATGAGATGCTCGAGTTTTGCACCGTGATCGATTTGTCCTTGCGATGCCCTCTTGCCATGCCACCGTCCCGTGGGAACCCGGTAGTCGGGAGCACCCCACCACCTCTAGCATGTTGCGCACATCCGCACGCCTCCTTTTGCACCGGTATCTCCGTGAGCTACCGGAACCGATATGTCGCCGTGGCATCATTTTCGGATATGTTGCCGTGGCACCATTTCCATTTCACCGCCGTGGCACCTTTTCCCTTCCGCCATGGCGACAAATGCCTCGTATCATGCTCATGTTAACATTTTCATAAAAATTGCATAAACTTGTATATGTCATCCGCATCATGATAGCAACAATTAAAATGCTTAAAATTGTGTTTGCTTTAAACTACTAAATGACATATGGGGATTTTCCGGAATTGTTGTTTGTTGTTTCCGGCCTCACTTAAACTTGCCTAGTTAGGTAGTTTTATTATGCTTCACCTCTTGCCATGTTTAACAACATTTAATACTGTTGTATCTTAACCGAGAGTAAACTAAATAATTGATGTGGTGTTCCGTCAATATGCAACTCGTTGCATATTGAGCTCCACTTAACTTGTAGTGTTGTTTTTGCATATTTCCATGCCATGCCTCTTTAAACCGGACATGCATCATACTTGATTGTGCATCATGCCATGATTATGATTGTGTGTTCACCTTATTGTTTGCTTCTTTCCGGGTTGCTTCTCTCGTTAGCTTCGGGTTCGTTTCGGAGTTGTGAGGATTCGTTCGTCTACGTCCGTTTGTCTTCTTCATGGACTCGTTCTTCTTCCTATCGGGATTTCAGGCAAGATGACCTTTACCCTCGATATCACTTCTATCTTTGCTTGTTAGTTGCTTCGTTCTATCGCTATGCTGCGTTACCTATCACTTGTTTACCATGTCTCCCATATTGCCATGTCAGCCTCTAACCTTTTCACCCTTCCTAGCAAACCGTTGCTTGGCTATGTTACCGCTTTGCTCAGCCCCTCTTATAGCGTTGTTAGTTGCAGGTGAAGTTGAAGATTTCTCCATGATGGACATGATTATTTTGGGATATCACAATATCTCTTATTTAATTAATGCATCTATATACTTGGTAAAGGGTGGAAGACTCGGCCTTATGCCTGGTGTTTTGTTCCACTCTTGCCGCCCTAGTTTCCGTCATACCGGTGTTATGTTCCCAAATTTTGTGTTCCTTACGCGGTTGGGTGATTTATGGGACCCCCTTGACAGTTCGCTTTGAATAAAACTCCTCCAGCAAGGCCCAACCTTGGTTTTACCATTTGCCACCTAAGCCTTTTTCCCTTGGGTTCTGCAGACTCAAGGGTCATCTTTATTTTAACCCCCCCGGGCCAGTGCTCCTTCGAGTGTTGGTCCGAAATGAGCAGCCTGTGGGGCCACCTCGGGGAAACTTGAGGGCTGGTTTTACTCGTAGCTTGACTTATCCGGTGTGCCCTGAGAACGAGGTACGTGCGACTCCTATCGGGATTTGTTGTCGCATCGGGTGGCTTTGCTGGTCTTGTTTTACCATTGTCGAAATGTCTTGTAAATCGGGATTCCGAGTCTGATCGGGTCTTCCTGGGAGAAGGTCTATTCCTTCGTTGATCGCGAGAGCTTATCATGGGCTAAGTTGGGACACCCCTGCAGGGTATAATCTTTCGAAAGCCGTGCCTGTGGTTATAGGCAGATGGGAATTTGTTAATGTCCGGTTGTAGATAACTTGACACTTGACCTCTTTAAAATACATCAACCGCGTGTGTAGCCGTGATGGTCTCTTTTCGGCGGAGTCCGGGAAGTGAACACGGTTTTGGGTTATGTTTGACGTAAGTAGGAGTTCAGGATCACTTCTTGATCATTGCTAGCTTCACGACCGTTCCGTTTTCTCTCTTCTCGCTCTTATTTGCGTATGTTAGCCACCATATATGCTAGTCGCTGCTGCAACCTCACCACTTTACCCCTTCCTACCCATAAGCTTAAATAGTCTTGATCTCGCGGGTTTTGAGATTGCTGAGTCCTTGTGACTCACCAGATACTATCACAACAGTTGCAGGTGCCGATGATACCAGCGCAGGTGATGCAACCGAGCTCAGATGGGAGCTCAACGCAGATCTGGAGTGTTGCTATGTTTTGTTTCTTAATGATCAGTAGTGGAGCCCAGTCGGGACGATCAGGGATCTAGCAGTTGGGTTATCTTCTTTTCTTTTGGCTTCGTCCGTAGTCGGACTATGTGTGTATGCTGAATGATGTATGTTTTATTATATGTTCATTGTGTGAAGTGGCGATTGTAAGCCAACTCTTTATCCCATTCTTATTCATTACATGGGATTGTGTGAAGATGACCCTTCTTGCGACAAAACCACAATGCGGTTATGCCTCTAAGTCGTGCTTTGACACGTGGCAGATATAGCCGCATCGTGGGTGTTACACTCCTGCCCAAGTTCCGCCTCGAGACAGCGGCGCTCCGTCCCAAAAGTCTTCCCCTTATTTTTTCTAGGTCAAAATGACTTATATACCAGAAGATGGGCACTAGAGGTGGCTGAGGAGGACACAACCAACCAAGGCGCGCCTGGGCTCCCTGGCGCACCCAGGTGGGTTGTGCACACCTAGTGGGCCCCCTCTGGTAGTTATTTGCTCCAATAGTTCTTATTTATTCCACAAAAAATCCCCGTGAAGTTTCAGCTCATTTGGAGTTGTGCAGAATAGGTGGCCTAACGTAGCTTTTTCAGGTCCAGAATTCCAGCTGTCGGTATTCTCCCTCTTTGTGTGAACCTTGCACATTATGAGAGAAAAGGCATTAGAATTACTCCAAAAAGCATTATTATGCATAATAACATTATAAATAACAGTAGGAAAACATGATGCAAAATGGACTTATCAACCCCCCCCAAGCTTAGACCTCGCTTGTCGTCAAGCGAAAACCGAAATTGAAAAACATGTCCACGTGCTTAGAGAGAGAGGTGTCGATAAAAACAAAATACGGACATAGAAGCGTCATGTATATTATTATAACAGCAACAAACTTTAACATAGAAGTTTTATCATAGACTTCTCATGAACAAGTAACAATTCATCACAACATCGAAGTATAAAGCATAAACTCTATTGAAAACCAACTAACTATGTTCTGAGTCAACTTTGCAACTACAATTCATCATGTTTTTAGGAAGGGTCATGTATGGACACCTTTTTGGCAAGTCCACATACTCAACCATCATATAGTTTTCTATGATTGCTAACACTCACCGCATACACATGAGCAAAACGTTTCAACCGGACACATAGAAAGATAGGGGCTTATACTTTTGCCTCCCAACATACTCACCTCGAGGGTGATGTCAACAATAATAACTCATGCCACCCATATCCAACTGGATATATGTGCTTAGATCTTTCCTCACCACATGATGCTTGCCAAAATAGAAAATAAAAAAGGAACAGAGAGAAAACTTTGACTCTTGCGTGAAAGTAAATACATAAAAGTAAAAGATAGGCCCTTCATAGAGGGAAGCAGAGATGCCATGCACTTTTTGGTTGTATGTTCAATCCCTTAGTGCAAAAGAACGTCACGCACCTATGACAACTTACTTGAAGGATCTTACTCAATCCTTAGGTAGGTATGGTAGACTCTCGAAAATAAGATTTGGGTTTAAGGGTTTTTGGATGCACAAGTAGTATCTCTACTTGGTGCAGAATTTTTGGCTAGCAAAGATGGGGGGCAAGCACCACATGTTGAAGGATCTATGAAAATATAACTTCTATGTGAATATGAGCAAACATAAATCATTACGTTGTCTTCCTTGTCCAACGTCAACAATTTTGGCATATAATATTCTGATGGGGGCTCACAATCACAAAAGATTTCCAAGATAGTGTATTTGCATGTGAATATTATCTTCCCTTATTAATTCTATCATGAATTGCATCATTGACCAATGCTATGTTTGTCAATATCCAATAAAATTTTCTACTTATACTTTTCCTTATGTGGTGTCATTACTTACCATAAGATTAGCATATGATCTTTTTCATTTATTTCCTTTCCTTTTATTGAAACATGAAAGTAAAGAAAGCAAAACTCAAACTAAACTTTATTATATATCTCGCATACTATTACAACAATAGCTCTCTAAGCAAACGCTCGAAAAGAAAGGATCAAACTAAACTTTTATTCATCTAAAGCAAAAGATAACAATGGTCAAACTAAGATAAGTAAAGGAAAAATATAGTGGAGGTGATACGATACTGGGGCACCTCCCCCAAGCTTGGCACAAGCCAAGGGGAGTGCCCATACCCGATAATAAATTTTCTTTGGGTGATGAAGAAGGAGGTGGTGGTGATAAAGTGGTAGCGATCTTGTCCTCGGGTTTCCATGGCAGAGGATCGCCATCATAAGAGGAGGAGTGAGTCTCTCGGGTCCTGCAACTCGCAGCCAAACTTATACCTTTAAACCTTACCTCATATTCAAAGACTTGGTTTTGAAGGTCGTAGATCTGGCTCTAGAGGAAGTTGATTTGCACATTGAAGGAGAAGATGATGTACTTCATGGACTTGCCATCCACCTTGAGATCACGGATGTAGTCCACGCTCATGAGGTGATTGGCATTGAGTCCACGTTCCACCATTCCCTTGCACCGGAAGACTTCCTGCTCCATAGCTTCAATCCTAGCCTCCACGGATCCAGTCCCCTTGGGGCCCTGCACATCGTGGATGTGGAGCACCCCTTCACGCATCTGGATAACTTGAGGGCGCTGCATCACCTCCCGGTAAATATGGGTTGATGACGTTCTGGAAGAACTTGTCCTTGGAGGAGCTTGAAGCGGCCATGGTGGATTAGATCTGTCAGAAAACAACAAGAAAAAGAAAAACAAAAGATTTCGCTGCGATACGGTGGTCCATGGGTTCGCGGGGGGGGGGGTATATAAAGATTTTTTTATCTTGGGAAACAAGCAAACGGAAGAAAAACGGCGTTCGGAAGGTACCCGAGGTGGGCATGGCAAGCCAGGTGCGCCCTGGTGTCTTGTGCCCACCAGGGGTTCCTTCCTGGTTGTTTCTTATTTTTCCTATTTTTTGTTATATTCCAAAATGGACAGAAAATATTTTTGCAAATTTTTTGGAGTCCGTTTACATACCTTACCACATGCCTCCTTTTTTCGCATGATTCTGGAGTGTTCCGGAAGGTTTCTTTTATGTGTTCTTTTGGTGTCATAGTTTGGATAATATTGCTTTCAACATTAATGGGCGTACCTAAGATATAATTTATTCGTTGCCCATTAACAACCTTCGGGTTAGTACCTTCTACATTATTTATTTTGATAGCTCCAGATCGATAAACCTCCTCGATAACATAGGGTCCTTCCCATTTGGAGAGGAGTTTTCCTGCAAAGAATCTGAAGCGAGAGTTGTACAAAAGAACATATTCTCCAACCTTGAACTCATGCTTTTGGATTATTTTATCATGCCATCTTTTAACCTTTTTCTTTAAATAACTTGGCATTTTCATAAGCTTGGGTTCTCCATTCATCTAATGAGCTAATATCAAATAACCTCTTCTAACCAGCAAGTTTGAAATCATAGTTGAGTTCTTTAATTGCCCAATATGCGTTATGTTCAAAATCAAGAGGCAAATGATAAGCTTTTCCATAAACCATTTTATAAGGAGACATACCCATAGGATTTTTATATGCTGTTCTATAAGCCCAAAGTGCATCATCTAATTTCTTAGACCAATTCTTTCGAGACCTATTGACAGTCTTTTGTAAAATTAATTTTATTTCTCTATTGCTAAGTTCTACCTGACCACTAGACTGAGGATGATAGGGTGATGAAATTCTATGGTTAACATCATACTTGGCAAGCATTTTAAGGAAAGCACCATGAATAAAGTGTGAACCACCATTAGTCATTAAATATCTCGGGACTCCAAATCTTGGAAAATAACTTCTTTAAGCATTTTAATAGAGGTGTTGTGATCAGCACTACTAGTTGGAATAGCTTCTACCCACTTAGTAACATAATCAACAGCAACCAAAATATGAGTATACCCATTAGAGAAGGAAAAGGTCCCATGTAATCAAATCCCCCAACATCAAATGGTTCAACAGCAAGTGAATAATTCATAGGAATTTCTTGACGCTTACCGTTATCACCTATTCTTTGACATTCATCACAAGATAAGACGGACTTACGAGCATCTTTGAAGAGAGTAGGCCAATAAAATCCAGATTGCAATACCTTGTGAGCAGTTCTATCTCCCGCATGATGCCCTCCATAATCTTCGGGGTGACATTTTTGTAGGATTTGTCCATGTTTATGCTCAGGTACACAATGCCTAATAATACCATCTACTCCTTCTTTATAAAGATGTGGGTCATCCCAAAAGTAATGTCTTACATCATAGAAGAATGTTTTCTTTTGTTGGTATGTAAAGCTAGGGGAATGTATTTGGCAACGATATCATTAGCATAGTCAGCATACCAAGGTGTACTATTAGAAACATTTATTGCGGCTAATTGCTCATCAGGAAAACTATCATCAATAGGTAGTGGGTCATCAAGAACATTCTCCAACCTAGACAGGTTATCAGCTATGGGGTTCTCCGCTCCTTTTCTATCAGTGATATGCAAATCAAATTCTTGTAGCAAGAGAACCCATCGAATAAGCCTAGGCTTGGCATCTTTCTTTTCCATAAGATACTTTATTGCAGCATGAGAAGTGTGAACAATTACTTTTGAATCTACAATATAGGATCTAAATTTATCACAAGCAAATACCACTGCTAGAAATTCCTTTTTAGTAGTAGCATAATTTCTTTGTGCACTGTCTAGAGTTTTACTTGCGTAGTGAATAACATTCAGTTTATTATCAACTCTTTGTCCTAGAGCAGCACCAACAGCATAATCACTAGCATCACACATAATTTCAAAAGGCAAGTTCCAATCAGGTGGCTGAACAATAGGTGCAGAAATTAAGGCTTTCTTTATTGTTTCGAAGGCTTCTAAACAATCATCATCAAAAACAAAAGGAATATCCTTTTGCAAAAGATTTGTAAGAGGCCTAGAAATTTTAGAAAAGTCTTTGATAAATCTTCTATAGAAACCAGCATGACCTAGGAAACTACGGGTACTTTTGATATCTTTAGGACATGGCATTTTCTCAATTGCATCAACCTTAGCTTTTTCCACCTCAATACCTCATTCAGAAATTTTATGGCCCAAAACAATACCTTCATTAACCATAAAATGGCACTTCTCCCAATTCAAGACAAGATTTGTTTGCTCACATCTCTGCAAAACTCGATCAAGATTGCTTAAACAATCATCAAAAGACTTCCCATAACAGATAAGTCATCCATAACAGATAAGTCAGAGAATATAGCAGTCATACATCGGTGTCAATGTCAAAACCGGTGGATCTCGGGTAGGGGGTCCCGAACTGTGCGTCTAAGGCTAATGGTAACAGGAGGCCGGGGACACAATGTTTACCCAGGTTCGGGCCCTCTCGGTAGAGGTAATACCCTACTTCCTACTAAGGGTGGCAATGGTTCGGGTTTGGACCGGGTTGAACAATATCTAATCCATATCCATATCCATGAAGATAGTCTTTTCCCAACCATGGAAATATCCATGGGTGAAAAATTGTGTCCATGTCCAAACCCATCGGATATCCATACCCACTGGATATCCATTGGGTCCTCTTGAGACATATAAATAAGACATAATACAATGTTAACATAAGCTCTTCCAATCTTCACGTCATGGCAGGCTAGGCCTCACTTGTAAACATCAACTTATGGTAAATCAACGCCCACTAACAACCAAATATCATTTAGGCTTTTTTTCTAATAGATGAGAATGACGAGTCATTTAACAAGGAGATAAAAATAAGAGAAGGGGTGTTGGAGTATGTTATGGATGGGATTGAATGTCAACTATTAAAAGTTATGACGGGGATTGTGCAATTTCTTTTGCAAGTTTTAGATAAAAAAAGTGTAAAATTGCAGCGGGACATGTGATTGTGGGGTAGGGATAGCAGGTTTTTGCCCAGTAAGTCATATTATCGGGTCGGTTTTGGATATATCCACAGGTACAAGATTATATCCATGTCCTACCCACGAGCAACCGGGTCGGGTTTGGGCACCGCCCATGGACACAAAAGCATATCCAAACCCTATCCATTCGGGTCAGATATCCATGGGTATCCATGTCCATGGATAAAATTGCCATCCTTACTTCCTACTTGATTGATCTTGATGATATGAGTATTACAAGAGTTGATCTACCACGAGATCGTAGAGGCTAAACCCTAGAAGCTAGCCTATGATTATGATTGTCTATCGTCCTACGGACTAAATCTTCCGATTTATATAGACACCGGAGGGGATAGGGTTACACAGAATCGGTTACAGAGAAGGAGATCTACATATCCGAATTGCCAAGCTTGCCTTCCACGCAAAGGAGAGTCCCACCCGGACACGGGACGAAGTCTTCAATCTTGTATCTTCATAGTCCAACAGTCCGGCCAAAGTATATAGTCAGGCTCTCCGAGGACCCCCTAATCCAGGACTCCCTCGGTAGCCCCTGAACCAGGCTTCAATGAAGATGAGTCCGGCGCGCAGATTGTCTTCGGCATTGCAAGGCGGGTTCCTTCTCCCAATACTCCATAGAAGATTTTGAACACGAGGATCGTGTCCGGCTCTGCAAAATAATTTCCACATACCATCATAGAGAGCAAAATATTCCACAAATCTAATCTGCTGACAACTTTTCATAACGTGACATCACGCCATGGCCTGATCATTACAAACCGTTCTCCCCAGCCTGCCACTACACGTGTTGCGAGGCGGTTTTATTGGCACGTCTTGTCGAAGTAGAGATTGTGTTCCCCTTATCACAGGATTCTCATCAATACAGGTGTGGGTAACCCAACCACGCTTGTTAGTATGACTCCTCGATTTTAGGCAAGTTCCAAACGGCCACGCGGGGGACGCTTGATATTCCTCCTCTTTATAAGGGGGCCAAGGCTTGTCCTTTTCTTCCCACGCTCGATCCTTCCCTTCCCCCACCTCGAGTTCTAACACCCAAGGCTTAAGCTAAACGCTTCGGATCTTCAACCATGTCTGGATCCAATCTTCAAGGCTGGTGGATGGCCTTCTCTGTCACAGAGGAGGACATCAAGAAGCTTAGGGAGGCCAGGTATCTCACCGCCGAAATCCTGCACAGGCTGCCTGCTCAAGGGCAGGTCATCCCCACTCCCAAACCCAACGAGAGTGTCATATTTGTTTCCCACTTCCTCCAAGGGCTAGGTTTTAGTCTTGATCCCTTTGTGAGAGGACTCATGTTCTATTACGGGCTAGATTTCCATGATCTAGCTCCAGATTCCATCCTTCACATCTCGTCGTTTATCGTCGTGTGTGGGGCCTTCCTCCGCATCACCCCACACTTTGGCTTATGGCTCAAGACCTTTAGTGTGAAGCCGAAGATGATCGATGAGCGACACGTGGAGTGTGGAGGTGCTATAATAAGCAAAGGCGTCGACACCCTGTGGCCAAAGGGTTCCTTCTTGGAGGTGTCTGACTTATGGCAACAGGAGTGGTTTTACATCACAGCTCCTCGAGGTACAAACCGGGCGGCCCCCTGCCTTTCGCCCGGGCCCTCCACCTCAACTGGCATCATGGGTCAACAAGGGGCTGGACTGGGGGCCAGTTGATGACATGCTGACATTGCAAAGCCGCATTCGAGATCTCCTCGAGAGGGATGTCCATCTCGTCAAGGTAATGCAAGTAATGCTAGTTCACCGGGTCCTGCCATGCCAACGTTGATCTCTCCGCATGTGGGAGTTAAACCCGGAAGGACCATGAACTATTCAACAATTCTTCGGCGTGACGCTTGAAGGGATGTATGGACTGTTCTTCGGATCACGAATAAAGTGTCTGGACACCACCAAGGATGCGGGTTTTAACTGCAACCGTCCGGATACCCAAGTAAGTAATTCCGCGACTAAACATGCCATCTTCTATATTTATAACAACATCATTGTGAAACATTACTCTCGGCCAGGGTTGGATAAGAAAGGCGGAGAAGATCAGGTGTTTGGCCCCCCTTCCCGAAGGCTTGCCGGATCCTTTATTAACCAGGATGCTTGAGCGTGCACCATATCAGGTGCCATCAGGAGAAGAGGAGGGGAGGAATAGAGAAGCCACAGGCGGGCTTCATACCTTACACATCCAAACCGGGGGAGTAAGTGCCTCTGCTAAGGAGGATAATCGGGAGGTGAATCTAGAATTCCCTCTCCCCATGGGAAGAAATTGACCGCCTCTGAAGACTTGGAAGCAGAGGTGTCTAAACGAGAGAAGAAACCTTCGCCGGGGGGGGCCTGCCCCGGAGGGCGTCTTCACCGCACATCGCCCGCAAGGGGGCCAGCCCTCCACCGAGCTGTAAGTGAATCAAAAGTACTTTGGTAAATATATCCTGCTTTATCTATGAGAATAATAGCCGAGACCTATCTCTTGCAGTCCAGCTCGTAGCCCTTCTCAACAGAGTTTGTCTTCGGGGGATCTTCTTCCGGAGATGATGGAGAGCGAAATGCCTCCTCCTGCCTCCCCGCCCCATGGGGAGGACGACCCCGAGGTGTCATCACGGAGGATTTCTCTTGATCCGCCAAGGCCAGAAGTTAACACTTCGGCCGCCCAAAGCCCGAAGTATGCGCCTCCCAAGGAGAGCAACAGGAAGAGTCCGGGATTGTCCGGCACACAGCCGGACACACTGACGGGTCTTTTGGAGCAAGCGGCTATCTCAGAGGCGCATCATACCTTAATGGGTACGGTGTTTGAGAGGATTTCATTCGCCAAAAGCGGGTTGAATGAAGCTTTTATGAGCCTGCTCAAAGGCTTTGAGGTACGCAGAGTAATATGTATATTTTCGGCTGTACCGCACACGCTAGGTGTGCTCCGTATGGATAGTAGCCCCTGAGACTCTGGTTGTCGTCCCGAGGCGGCAAACAGAGGATCGTAGTCCTAGGTAATGATCGCACTGCATTATGTGCAGGCAGCTGAGGGTCCGGCGGCTGACCGGACTGCTGATTTTGCCGAACTGAAGCGGCAGCTTGACTTGGCGGATGTCGACATCGCGCTTGTGAACAAGCGGCATGACGAGGCATAGGGTATGTATTTTTGGATTGTCAGCAAATATTAAGAGTAGCATGATGCTAGTATATATAATATGATGTGACTGCAGATGGAGCTGTTGCCGTGGAGACCCTTCGGGCGGAACTTGCCCGAGCCAAGGAACAAGCCAGGAGAAGCGATGCGGCTGCCTAAAGGCAGCCGAAGAGTTAAAAGACGAACAGGCTGCTCATCGCCAAAGCAAAGATAAGATAGCCAAGATGGTTGTTGAGCTGAAAGATGTCGCGGCCGATATGAGCTCCTTGAAAAGGAAAGCCAAGCGAAAGCGGCCGACCTAAAGAAGGCCTTGGAAGCGGCCAAGGAAACTCGCTCTGAAATTAGAGGGATAAGGGAGGAGCTTCGTGAAGCCGGAGATATCACGGCTGGGAGGCCCTTTTTGTTGCGGATGAAGTTCGGAGATCCGAAGTATGCCCCTCTGGATCAGTTATGGAGTGCTGCACATGCGTATGCGGACCTGGCAAAGAGTGCTGCTAATGCGACGGCGTTTTTCAAAGATCAGAAAGATCATGAGGTGGAAAGGTTGTTCTGGTCGCAGTTCAGTGCCCCGACACATCCGCTGCCGTTGAATGAAAAGATGGCCGCATGGGCCGAGCTCCATAGGTTGTCCGGGCTTGCTATGAGGTCTGTCGTGGATCATCTTTGGCCGAAGGGACCAAGGCCGGACAATTATTTTGGTTTAGTGCAATAATTCCTTGGTGTTGTGTCGCATATCGACGCTGTGAAGAGTTCGGCGTGCGTGGAGGGTGCACGGATGGCTCTTGCCCATGTTAAAACATACTGGACAGGGATGGAGGCCAGCGCTATTGCAACCCGGTGTCCGGCAGGAGGCCAGGACCCAGCCGAGCACTATTTTGAAGAAGTCCTAGAAGGCGCCCGTTTAATAGAGGCTCGATGCTCGAAGAGTGCCATGTTCGAGTGACATGTATCTCACTTGTAAAAACAATGTTATTTTGATTAGAAAGGCTGTGTTTATACTATTGCCCGAAAGTATTATAGTTCCTCCTGTGCGGCCGTTTATGTATGTATATATCCTGAAAGTTTGCAGTCGTCGGCTTCAGCCCCCACGCATATAATGTTGGGGTGTTCGAAAAAGCACGTAATCACACTTGATCCAACGTCTTGGTCCATTAAGGAGGTGATAGCACTGCGAACTAGGCAATCGGACTATATAGCTTTAACACTTTCACTTAGCCATAGGAGTTTGACGGTGGGGATACTATATAGCCCCTGGTACTTTCGCTTTCATCCGAATACGGTGCACGTATGTACATGACCGGGAAACCGGTCCTTCATTAATGCGGAGGAATCACGAAGATCCCGCTAAGTCATCGAGTGGTTGGCCAGTCTCGCGCTATATCATGACAGTTAGTTTTCGGCTTTCTCTACTGAGGTGCTCATCCAGATGAACCAGGGCACAATCACAATAGTTCTCCCGGTGCCACCTTAGCCGATAGACCGGAATGTAAGGTAGCAAAACATGGGAGTCGGGCAAACCCAACTATTGACCAAAGACATGATTCGGAGCTGATGCATATAAGGCCAAACTCGCGATGCCGAACACTCCCTAAGGTATTCGGACTTTACAACATATACTGGGCTGAGTAACACCCTCGATAATGAGCCCTGAGTTTCCAGGTACATGCATTAGTCTGGCGTGATAAAATGCCAATAACGCGAGTACCCCTCCCGGTTGTGTTAAGTGTCCAGAGGGTATAAAGCAACAAGAGACATTAAAAAAGGTTTACGCAGGGTCTTAATCTAAAAAGAAACCTTTGAGCGGGGCCATGTTGCACGTCTGCGCCTTTGTCTCCGTTGTGCCGTATCCTGGAAGGGTGTAGCATGATGATCATCTGTAAAAAGGAAAAACCCAGGTGAAAGATTTCGTGCGAAAAGTTGGTTATTCTGAATGAACCATGAAAATGCAATCTGTTATTGTATTAATAGGGTCAAGCCGAACTATGGGCTTTTTTTACATGCGGGCAGCCCCTAGCACCACCTATGGGGGTATATCCGTTGATCCGAGCTCAGGTTTATCTGGGTTGTTACAGCTAGTGGTGCGCTGGACTCGTCTAACTGTGTCCGTGTTCTTGACAACCGATCACTTTGGTTGGAGAGGTCGTTCAGTGTTTGGCTGCTAGAGCCGCCGCATATTCTTCCGCGCGTAAGGAACGCTCTGTGTTTCCGCTAACTGTGATGATGCCACGTGGACTGGGCATCTTGAGTTTAAGCTAAGCATAGTGCGGTACTGCATTAAGACGAGCGAAGGCCGTTCTTCCGAGTAGTGCATGATAGCCGCTTCAGAATGGAGCAATGTCGAAGATTAATTCTTCGCTTCTGAAGTTGTCGGGAGAACCGAATACAACCTCTAGTACTAGAGAGCCCGTGCAACGGGCATCAACACCTGGTATTACTCCTTTAAAGGTAGTATTGCTTTGGCCGATTCTTGACGGGTCTATCCCCATTTTGCGGGCAGTGACCTGATATATCAGAGTAAGACTATCGTCGTCGTCCATAAGGACTCGTGTGAGATGGTATCCGTCAATTATTGGGTCGAGCACCAAGGCAGTCAATCCTCTGTGCCGGATACTAGTCAGATGATCCCTGCGATCAAAAGTGATCAGGCAAGCCGACCAAGGGTTGAACTTGGGGGCGACGGGCTCTACAGCGTATACGTCTCCGAGTGCATGTTTGCGCCTTCTCTTTGGTATGTGAGTTGCATAAATCATATTCACTGTTTTGACTTCTGGTAGGAATTTTTTCTGTCCCCGAGTGTTCGATTGTCGAGGCTCATCCTCATATTCACTTGGCGTCTCCCTCCCTTTGTGTTCGGCGCTTAGCTTGCTGGCCTGCTTGAAAACCCAGCATTCTCTGTTGGTGTGATTTGCAGGTTTTTCGGGGGTGCCGTGAATCTGACATAATCTGTCCAAAATCTTATTTAGGCTGGACGGTCCATCTCTACTGCCTTTAAATGGCCTTTTCCGTTGACCGGGTCGAGAGCCCCTGAATCCGGTGTTGACCGCCGTGTTATCTGGGTTGTCTTCATTGTTTCGACACTTGTTTTTATTGCGTTGCGGCTTCCCGTTGCCATCCCTGACTTCGGATGTGCCTGGGCCGCTGGTGCCGCTACGGGCCAACCAGCTGTCCTCACCCACGCAGAAGCGGGTCATAAGGCTTGTTAGGGATGTCATTGTCCTCTGCTTTTCTTGGCCGACGTGTCTGGCGAGCCATTCGTCTCGGATATTGTGCTTGAAAGCCGCTAAGGATTCGGCATCCGGGCAGTCGAAGATTTGATTCTTCTTAGTGAGAAATCTGTTCCAAAGCTTACGGGCTGACTCTCCGGGTTGTTGGATTATATGACTTAAATCGTCTGCATCTGGAGGTCGGACATAGGTCCCTTGAAAATTGGCCCTGAAAGCGTCCTCAAGTTCCTTCCAACTTCCAATTGAGTTTTCGGGGAGGCTTTTCAACCAGTGCCGAGATGGTCCTTTCAACTTGAGGGGTAGGTATTTTATGGCGTGGAGATCATCTCCGCGAGCCATGTGGATGTGAAGGATAAAGTCCTCGATCCAGACCCCAGGGTCTATCGTTCCGTCATATGCCTCTATATTCACGGGTTTAAATCCCTTTGGAAATCCATGATCCAGCGCCTCATCAGTGAAGCACAGGGGGTGTGCGGCACCCCTGTATTTGGATGTGTCATGGCAGGCTGTCGACGGTTGTTGTGTTCGGTGTTGATTCCGAGCTAGTATTCGATCAATATGATCGTTTTGGTGGTTGTGATCTTTCGCCGGAGCATGCTTCCTAGATCCATAGATGGACCTGGCCATACCGGCTTTTTGTCTAGGAGCTTAGGTAAATCGTGTGCTGACTTGTGTGCGGCGTCATCAGCCGCCCTGTCACGGCCATAGGGTGGTCGGTCCGGCTGATTAGCCATTTTATTTTTCGGTTGAATTGGCTCTGTAGCCTCGTCATCGAATTCAGGCAGCAGCTTGCGCTTTGGGTAGCTCTTTGTGTGGCGATCGTCACCGTAGTTTTCTTCAGTGTAGAGGACTTTGTTCCATCTGCGATTGAGCCTATCCTACGCGGCCTTGAGCATTTGCTTCTGCTTCTTCAAGCTCCTTGCGGTGGCAATAAGCCTTCGGTGGATGTTCTCTTGTTCCAAGTGTTTTTCCGGGATGACGAGTTCATCGTCATCCGGACTGTTCTCCTCTCCAGAGATAGGTTGATGAGTTTTACCCTCGGGATCGTCGTCATCGGACATCGGATCCGGACTATGTTCGCCGTCCCCTGGCGCATCCTGCTCCATCGCTGGGTCCATGGGGTCGTTGTTTCCTTTGGAGTCAACCGGGGTGTTGTTCTTTCTTGCGCTGTTATCGCTGTTTTTGCTGTGGCGGGATTTAGAGCGGCGCCTGCATCGTCGCTTTGGTTTCTGCTCGAGGCGATTATCCTCCGTTGCATCCTTTCGTTCCTCGCCGCTGTTTTCTTTGGATATATCCACCATGTATATATCATATGATGAGGTGGCTGTCCAGCGCCCCGTGGGCGGTGGTTCCTGTTCATCTCCAGCATCGTTGTCCATACCGTTGATGTCTTCGGAGTCGAAGTCAAGCGTGTCGGTTAAGTCATCGACAGTGGCTATTAAGTGGGTGGTGGGTGGGGAACTAATTTCTTCGTCGTCCGTTTCCCACTCAAGCCGGACATAGTTTGGCCAAGAGTCTCCTGATAGAGAGAGAGACCTCAATGAATTTCGCATGTCGCCCAAGGGTGAGTGCTGAAAGATATCCGCGGAGGTAAACTCCATGATCGGTGCCCAATCAGATTCGATAGGCACGGACGCACGCGGTTCGGAACTTATGGCCAGAGACGAGTCCGAGGGTCCGATGACATAGATCTCTTTGGAGGTGAAGTCTGTGTTTGGCTCCAGCACCGATGAATGTGCGGTTTCCGGGGCGGGGCCTATCCACCCATCCTCGGATGGCACGATCTGCTCCAGATTAAGGGCCGGGGCAGCCATAGGTGTGACCTCTCGAACACCGTCCGAGGGCAGATCTAAGTCATGCTCGTTGTGGCTGTCCGGCACACTTGACATGGGCTCGAATCCGTCGAAGATCAAGTCTCCGCGGATGTCGGCAGTGTGGTTCAAGTTTCCAAACCTGGCCTGATGGCCAGGGGCATAGCTATCGATCTGCTCCAGATGGCCAAGCGAGTTGGCCCGCAGTACGAAGCCGCGGAATACGAAGATCTGTCCGGGGAGGAAAACCTCACCCTGGACCGCGTCGTTGAAGATGATTGAAGGAGCCATCAAGCCTTATTGTGACGACACAGTGGAACTCTCAATGAAAGCACCAATGTCGGTGTCAAAACTGGTGGATCTCGGGTAGGGGGTCCCGAACTGTGCGTCTAAGGCTAATGGTAACAGGAGGCGGGGGATACAATGTTTACCCAGGTTCGGGCCCTCTCAATGGAGGTAATACCCTACTTCCTGCTTGATTGATCTTGATGATATGAGTATTACAAGATTTGATCTACCACGAGATCGTAGAGGCTAAACCCTAGAAGCTAGCCTATGATTATGATTGTCTATCATCCTACGGACTAAACCCTCCAGTTTATATAGACACCAGAGGGGGCTAGGGTTACACAGAGTCGGTTACATAGAAGGAGATCTACATATCTGAATTGCCAAGCTTGCCTTCCACGCAAAGGAGAGTCTCACCCGGACACGGGATGAAGTCTTCAATCTTGTATCTTCATAGTCCAATAGTCCGGCCAAAGTATATAGTCCGGCTGTTCGAGGACCCCCTAATCCAGGACACCCTCAGCGGGTGCATTGCATAAACCAAAAGGCATACGTCTATAAGCATAAGTTCCAAAAGAACAAGTAAAAGCGGTATTTTCTTGATCAGGTTGAGAAACAGGTATTTGTGAAAAACCAAAATATCCATCAAGGAAGCAAAAATGTGTGTGCTTAGATAATCTTTCTAGCATTTGATCAATCAAAGGCAGAGGGTAATGATCTTTTCTAGTTGCTTTGTTTAATTTTCGAAAATAAATTACCATTCTATAGCCTGTAACAATTCTTTGTGGAATAAGTTCATTCTTATCATTAGGAACAATAGTAAGATCTCCTTTCTTAGGGACACAATGGACATGGCTTACCCATCTACTATCAGCTATAGGATAGATTATACCTGCTTCCAGAAGTTTTAATATTTCCATCCTTACCACTTCTTTCATCTTCGGATTCAACCGACATTGGTGATCAACAATGGGTTTAGCATCAGGTTCCATATTAATCTTGTGCTGACATAGAGTGGGACTGATGCCCTTAAGGTCATCAAGAGTGTATCCAATAGTAGCTTGGTGCTTCCTTAGAACTTTCAACAATCTTTGTTCTTCATGTTCTGAAAGGTTAGCACTAATAATAACATGATATATCTTCTTATCATCGAGATAAGCATATTTCAAAGTGCCTGACAATTGTTTTAATTCAAACAAAGGATCACCTTTAGGTGGAGGAGGAACTCCTAGGGTTTCAATAGGCAAATTGTGCTTAAGCAGAGGTTGTTGTTCGAACAAGATTCTATCTATTTCATTTCTTTCGTGCATATGCAAATCATTTTCATGGTCTAGCAGATATTGTTCTAAAGGATCAGTAGGAGGTATAGAAATAGAGACAGGACCAATAATTTCATCGTTACTAGGCAATTCTTTCTTATGATGCTTTCTACTAAACTTGGAAAAATTAAACTCATGAGACTCATCACCAAAACTAACACCGACAGTTTGTTTCTCACAATCTATTTTAGTATTAACGGTGTTCAAGAAGGGTCTACCAAAGATAATGGGGCAAAAGTCATCCTGTGTGGAACCAAGAACAAGAAAATCAGTAGGGTATTTTATTTTCCCACACAAGACTTCAACATCTCTAACAATCCCAAGTGGTGTGATGGTGTCTCTATTACCAAGTTTAATAGTAACATCTATGTTTTCTATCTCAGCGAGTGCTATGTCATTCATAATTTCTTGATATAAAGTAAAAGGAATAGCACTCACGCTAGCACCTATGTCACTTAAACCATGATAACAGTGATCTCCTATTTTAACTGAGACAACAGGCATGCCAACAACAGGTCTATGTTTTTCTTTTTCATTGGGTTTGGCAATTCTAGCAGCTTCATCACAGAAGTAAATAACATGCCCATCTATGTTTTCAACCAGGAGATCCTTAACCATAGCAACACTAGGTTCTACCTTGATTTGTTCAGCTGGTTTAGGTGTTATAATATAACTTTTATTGACCACAGTTGATACCTTAGCATGTTACTTCATCCTAACAGGAAAAGGTGGTTTCTCGATGTAAGCAGTAGGAACAAGTAGATCAACATTGTAAATGATAATTTCTTCTTTAGCAACTACACGTTCTTTAATTTCTTCTTATTAGGGGGACGATATTTAAACCACTTCTCTTTAGGGAGATCAACATGAGTAGCATAAGATTCACAAAAGGAGGCTACTATCTCAGAGTCTCGTCCATATTTAGTGCTAAACTTTTGAAAAGCATCGGTATTCATAAAAGATTTAACACAATCATACTTAAGCTTAATACCTGACTCTTTACCTTCGTCAAGTTCCCAATCTTCAGAGTTGCGTTTAATTCTTTCTAAAAGATCCCAGGAATTCAATAGTCTTCTTCATAAAGGAACCAGTATAAGAAGTATCGAGCATGGATCGATCATTATGAGAAAGCCGAGCATAAAAATTATGAATAATAATTTCTCTTGAGAGCTCATGATTGGGGCATGAATATAACATTGACTTAAGCCTCCCCAAGCTAGAGAGATACTTTCTCCTTCACGATGCCAAAAATTATATATATAATTCTGATCACGATGAACTAGATGCATAGGATAATTTTTTTGATGGAATTCCAATTTCAACTGATTCCAATTCCAAGATCCAATATCATCGCATAGCCTATACCATGTCAATGCTTTTCCCTTCAAATATAAAGGGAAAAATCTTCTTCTTAGCTTCATCTCCGGGTAAACCTGCAAGCTTAAATAATCCACAAATTTCTTCCACATATATCAAGTGCATATCAGGATGTTCGGTTCCATCTCCTGCATAAGGATTAGCTAGCAGGTGTTCTATCATACCCGAAGGAATTTCATATTTAGTATTTTCAGTAGGTGCAGTGGGTTGAGGGTAAATTAATTGTGGTTCCGATCGAGGTGAAGATACCCCAAACAAAACCCTCAATGGATTGTTCTCCATAGTAACAAGTGACAATAAATTTCGGCACGTAGTAATAATTTTTCCTTACCAATTTCCACTTACCAAGAGTGCTTCACTCCCCGGCAATGGTGCAAAAAAGAGCCTTGATGACCCACAAGTATAGGTGATCGATCGTAGTCCTTTCGATAAGTAAGAGTGTCAAACTCAACAAGGAGCAGAAGGAAATGACAAGTGGTTTTCAGCAAGGTAATGTGTGCAAGCACTAAAATTATAAGTAACGAGTAGTTTGATAGCAAGATAATTTGTAACAAGAAAGTAACATTAATGGTAAAAAAAGTGCAGCAAGCTAGCCCAATCCTTTTGAGGCAAAGGACAGGCCAAAACGTTCTCTTATGATAAGCAAAGTGTTCTTGAGGGCACACGGGAATTTCATCTAGTCACTTTCATCATGTTGGTTTGATTTGTGTTCGCTAGTTTGATAATTTGATATGTGGGTGGATCGGTGATTAGGTGTTGTTCTTACTTGAACAAACCTCCTACTTATGATTAACCCCCTCGCAAGCATCCGCAACTACGAGAAAAGTATTAAGAATAAATTGTAACCATAGCAATAAACTTTTGCATCCAAATTAGTCCTATACGGAATAGCGCATAAACTAGGGTTTAAGTTTCTGTCACTCTCACAACCCATCATCTAATAACTATCCACAATGCATTCCCTTAGGCCCAAATGTGGTGAAGTGGCATGTAGTCGATGTTCACATGACACCACTAAGGGAATCACAACATACATACCTTCAAAATATCGAACACATATAAAATTCACATGATTACTTGCAACAAGATTTCTCCCGTGACCTCAACAACAAAAGTAACTACTCATAAATGATAATAATGTTCAAGATCAGAGGGGTATTAAATAGCATAATGGATCTGAACATATACTCTTCCACTAAATAAACCATATAGGAATCAACTACAAGATGTAATGAACACTACTAGTCACCCACAAGCACCAATCTATAGTTCTGGTACAAAGATTGAACACAAGAGATGAACTAGGGTTTGAGAGGAGATGGTGTTGTTGAAGATGTTGATGGAGATTGCCCTCCCCAAGATGGGAGAGTTGTTGGTGATGATGATGATGATGATTTCCCCCTCCGGGAGGGAAGTTCCCCCGGCAAATCGCTCCGCCAGAGGGCAAAAGTGCTCCTGCCCAAGTTCCGCATCGAGACGGCGACGCTCCATCTAGAAAGTCTTCCCCTTATTTTTTTTGTAGGTCAAAATGACTTATATACTAGAAGATGGGCACCAGAGGTGGGCCGAGGAGGGCACATCCCACCAGGGCGCGCCCAGGTGGGTTGTGTCCACCTGGTGGGCCCCCTCTAGTAGTTATTTGCTCCAATAATTCTTATTTATTCCATAAAAAATCCCCGTGAAGTTTCAGCTCATTTGGAGTTGTGCAGAATAGGTGGCCTGACGTAGCTTTTTCAGGTCTAGAATTCCAGCTGCCGGTATTCTCCCTCTTTGTGTGAACCTTGCATATTATGAGAGAAAAGGCATTAGAATTACTCCAAAAAGCATTATTATGCATTAAAACATTATAAATAACAGTAGGAAAACATGATGCAAAATGGACGTATCAGCATGCTTTTCTTGTTAACGTAACGACTGAAAGTTTCCAATATCTTCCATGCTAGACACATTATAGGCGGTTCCCAACAAAAGATTTACTCCACCTCCACCATTCTATCACAATCCATTACTAGCTGTATCCACGGGTGCCTTCCAAACTTTCAACTTTCCAAGGGGAAGTTTATTTCATTTTTTATTTATTTTGATTCATTATGGGACTGTGCATCTCTATTACCTACCACTTTCTCGTGCAATAACAAGTGAATAAACACTCATCGCGAGAATAGCCCATCAAGCATGGAAGATATTGTCCACCCCATGTTGCTCCATGAGCGGTATGAGCACACAAAACGGATAATTATTTGAATGATTAGAGTTGGCACATGCAAATTTACTTGGAACGGCATGTAAATACCGCATATAGGTAGGTATGGTGGAATCATATGGAACAACTTTAGTTTTAAGGAATTGGTTGTACAAGCAGCATTCCCGCTTAGTACAAGTGAAGTCTAGCAAATAGATTGAGAAGCGACCAACCAGAAAATGAAAACGGTCATAAACTTGCATTGAGAATAACTAACACTGAATAACGAACCATAAGTAGGATATAACTTTATTGCGTAACTATTGACTTCACGTGCATGCATGGGGAATCACAAACCTTAACACCAATATTCTTACTGAACCACAATTACTCACTAGCACAACCCACATATCACCATCTTCATATTGCAAAACTAGTGCAAGGAATCACACTTATCATATTCAGCGATCTACATGGAAGTTTATATTATATCCCTCTTGAATATATATCACATTAGGACCAAATTCATAGCTTGTGCATATTGATATTACTATTATCAACTCTCAAAATAATATAAGTGAAGCATGAGAGTACATGTATTTCTTTAAAATATAACCACCGCTGTGCTCAAAATGATATAAGTGAAGTACTAGAGCAACTGCCAAGCTCAAAAGATATAAGTGAAGCACATAGAGTATTCTAACAAATCATCATTAATGTGTGTCCCCATCAGAAAGGTGTATCCAGCAAAGATGAGTGTGGCAAACTAAAATGTAAACAAAGCAAAGAGTCATATATTACATAACTCTCCAAGCAAAACGCATATCATGTGATGAATAAAAATATAGCTCCAAGTAATATTACCGATAGTTGGTAGAAGAAAGAGGGGGTGCCTTAGATGCTTGGGAGTCCTTGAATATTACCTTGGGGTGCCTAGGATATCCCCAAGCTTAGGCTCTTGCCACTCCCTATTCCTTCATCCATCGTGATCTCACTCAAAACTTGAAAACTCTAGCACACAAAACTCAACAAAAACCTTTGTGAGATATGTTAGTATAATAACCAAATCACAAACTTTAGGTACTGTTGTAAACCCATTCATATATTATTGTTGAATTACAACTAATGTATTCTAACTTCACCATGACTTATACCCCCTGATACAATCCATAGATTCACCAAAACAAGCAAACAATGCAACGAAAACAGAATCTGGCAAAAACATAACAGACTGTGGTAATCTGAATTATGATTATGCTTATGTAAATCCGAAAATTCTGAACAATTAAGACAACATGGTAAATTTGTATATCAATCATGTGTACAAAATTCAGAACTTTTCCACATTCCAGTGAATTTAGAGAATTCTGGTACTGGGTGCAAAAGTTTCTATTTTTTCCAGAATCAAATCAACTATCATCCAAATCATCCCAAAGGCTTTACTTTGCACAAACACTAATTTAAACATAAAAACACAACAATAACAGTAGCATAATTGTGTGCACACCAAAAAACAAAAAAACAAACAAGAAAAACTAAGATAACTATTGGGTTGCCTCCCAACTAACGATATAGTTTTACGCCCCTAACTAGGCGTAATGCATAGTTTCAAGTGTTGTAATCTTTAGTCCCCAACTCCTCAATCACACATCCATACTTCCTAGGAGTTCTAACATACATAATTTTAACAATTACACTCCTAGGAACAAAGTTAAGGAATTTATTCTCATAGATGGGTTCCTTTATCAAATCAATGAAATTGGGGTGAACACTAATCATTTTAAGATCTTCACTACCATGGCTAGATGCGTGTTGGAAATATGCCCTAGAGGCAATAATAAAATGATTATTATTATATTTCCTTGTTCATGATAATTGTCTATTATTCATGCTATAATTGTGTTATCCGGAAATCGTAATACATGTGTGAATACATAGACCACAACATGTCCCTAGTGAGCCTCTAGTTGACTAGCTCGTTGATCAACTGACAGTCATGGTTTCCTGACTATGGACATTGGATGTCGTTGATAACGGGATCACATCATTAGGAGAATGATGTGATGGACAAGACCCAATCTTGAGCATAGCACAGGATTGTGTAGTTCGTTTACTAGAGCTTTTCCAATGTCAAGTATCTTTTCCTTAGACCATGAGATTTTGTAACTCCCGGATACCGTAGGAGTGCTTTGGGTGTACCAAACGTCACAACATAACTAGATGACTATAAAGGTATACCACGGGTATCCTCGAAAGTATCTGTTGGGTTGACACGGATCGAGACTGGGATTTGTCAGTCCATATGACGGAGAGGTATCTCTGGGCCCACTCGGTAATGCATCATCATAATGAGCTCAAAGTGACCAAGTGTTTGGTCATGAGATCATGCATTACGGCATGAGTAAAGTGACTTGCCGGTAAGAGATTGAACAAGGTATTGGGATACCGACGATCAAATCTCGGGCAAGTAACGTACCGATTGACAAAGGGAATTGTATACGGGATTGCTTGAATCCTCGACATCGTGGTTCATCCGATGAGATCATCGAGGAGCATGTGGGAGCCAACATGGGTATCCAGATCCTGTTGTTGGTTATTGACCAGAGAGTCATCTCGGTCATGTATGCGTGTCTCCCGAACCCGTAGGGTCTACACACTTAAGGTTCGGTGACGCTAGGGTTGTAGAGATATTAGTATGCAGTAACCTGAAAGTTGTTTGGAGTCCCGGATGAGATCCCTGACGTCAAGAGGAGTTCCGGAATGGTCCGGAGGTGAAGAATTATATATAGGAAGTCAAGTTTCGGCCATCGGGAAAGTTTCGGGGGTCACCGGTATTGTACCGGGACCACCGGAAGGGTCCCGGGGGTCCACCGGGGCCAGCTATCCTGAAGGGCCCCATGGGCTGAAGTGGGAGGGGAACCAGCCCCTGGTGGGCTGGTGCGCCCCCCCCCCTTGGGGCCTCCTGCGCCTAGGGTTGGAAACCCTAGGGGTGGGGGCGCCTCCACTTGGCTTGGGGGGCAAGCCACCCCCCTTGGCCGCCGCCCCCCTTGGAGATTGGATCTCCTAGGGCCGGCGCCCCCCCATAGGGGCCCTATATAAAGAGGGGGGAGGGAGGGCTGCGCACCTATGCTCCTGGAGCCTCCCTCTCCCTCTGCAACACCTCTCCCTCTCGTAGAGCTTGGCGAAGCCCTGCCGAGATCGCTGTTGCATCCACCACCACGCCGTCGTGCTGCTGGATCTCCATCAACCTCTCCTTCCCCCTAGCTGGATCAAGGAGGAGGAGACGTCTTCCCAACCGTACGTGTGTTGAACGCGGAGGTGCTGTCCGTTCAGCACTAGGATCATCGGTGATTTTGATCACGATGAGTACGACTCCCTCAACACCGTTCTCTTGAACGCTTCCGCTCGCGATCTATAAAGGTATGTAGATGCACTCCCCTCCCTAGTTGTTAGATGAACTCCATAGATTGATCTTGGTGAAGCATAGAAATTTTTTATTTTCTGCAACGTTCCCCAACAGTGGCATCATGAGCTAGGTCTATGCATAGTTTCTTTGCACGAATAGAACACAAATTTGTTGTGGGCGTAGATGTTGTCAATCTTCTTTCCACTACTAGTCTTATTTTGCTTCGGCGGCATCGTGGGATGAAGCGTCCTGGACCGACCTTACACGTACGCTTACGTGAGATAGGTTCCACCGACTGACATGCACTAGTTGCATAAGGTGGCTAGCGGGTGTCTGTCTCTCCCACTTTAGTTGGAGCGGATTCGATGAAAAGGGTCCTTATGAAGGGTAAATAGAAATTGGCATATCACGTTGTGGCTTTCACGTATGTAAGAAAACGTTCTTGCTAGAACCCTATTGCAGCCACGTTAAAACATGCAACAACAATTAGAGGATGTCTAACTTGTTTTTGCAGCATATGCCTTGTGATGTGATATGGCCAAAAGTTGTGATGAATGATATATATGTGATGTATGAGATCATGTTCTTGTAATAGGAATCACGACTTGCATGTCGATGAGTATGATAACCGGCAGGAGCCATAGGAGTTGTCTTAATTATTGTATGACCTGCGTGTCAATGATTAAACGCCATGTAATTACTTTACTTTATTGCTAAACCGTTAGCCATAGTAGTAGAAGTAATAGTTGGCGAGCAACTTCATGGAGACACGATGATGGAGATCATGATGATGGAGATCATGGTGTCATGCTGGTGACAAAGATGATCATGGCGCCCCAAAGATGGAGATCAAAGGAGCTATATGATATTCGCCATATCATGTCACTATTTGATTGCATGTGATTTTTATCATGTTTTTGCATCTTGTTTACTTAGAACGACGATAGTAAATAAGATGATCCCTCATAATAATTTCAAGAAAATGTTCCCCCTAACTGTGCGCCGTTGCGAAAGTTTGTTGTTTCGAAGCACCACGTGATGATCGGGTGTGATAGATTCCAACGTCCACATACAACGGGTGTAAGACAGATTTACACATGCAAAACACTTAGGTTATCTTGAGGAGCCTAGCATGTACAGACATGGCCTCGGAACACAAGAGACCGAAAGGTTGAACATGAGTCGTATGGAAGATACGATCAACATGGAGATGTTCACCGATGATGACTAGTCCGTCTCACGTGATGATCGGACACCGCCTAGTTAACTCGGATCATGGATCACTTAGAGGACTAGAGGGATGTCTAATATGAGTGGGAGTTCATTAAATAATTTGATTAGATGAAATTCATGAACTTACTCTAAAAACCTTTGCAAAAATGTCTTGTAGATCAAATGGCCAACACTCATGTCAACCTCAACTTCAACGCGTTCCTAGAGAAAACCAAGCTGAAAGATGATGGCAGCAACTACACGGACTGGGTCCGGAACCTGAGGATCATCCTCATAGCTGCCAAGAAAGCATATTTCCTAGAAGGACCGCTAGGTGAAGCATCCGTCCCAGAGAACCAAGACGTTATGAACGCTTGGCAGTCACGTGCTGATGATTACTCCCTCGTTCAGTGCGGCATGCTTTACAGCTTAGAACCAGGGCTCCAAAAGTGTTTTGAGCAACACGGAGCATAAGATGTTCGAGGAGCTGTAAATGGTTTTCCAAGCTCATGCCCGGGTCGAGAGATATGAAGTCTCCGACAAGTTCAATAGTTGTAAGATGGAGGAAAATAGTTCTGTCAGTGAGCACATACTCAAAATGTCTGGGTTGCACAACCGCTTGTCCCAGCTGGACATTAACCTCCCGGACGAGGCGGTCATTGACAAAATCCTTCAGTTGCTCCCACCTAGCTACAAGATCTTAGTGATGAACTACAATATGTAGGGGATGGTGAAAACTATTCCTGAAGTATTTTCAATGCTGAAGTCAGTGGAGGTGGAAATCAAAAAGGAACATCAAGTGTTGATGGTCAATAAAACCACTAAGTTCAAGAAAGGCAAGGGTAAGAAGAACTTCAAGAAGGACGGCAAGGAAGTTGCCGCGCCCGGTAAACCAGTTGCCGGGAAGAAGCCAAAGAATGGACCCAAGCCTGAGACTGAGTGCTTTTATTGCAAAGGGAAGGGTCACTGGAAGCGGAACTGCCCCAAATACTTAACAGACAAGAAGGCCGGCAACACTAAAGGTATATGTGATATACATGTAATTGATGTGTACCTTACCAGTACTCGTAGTAGCTCCTGGGTATTTGATACCGGTGCGGTTGCTCATATTTTTAACTCAAAGCAGGAGCTGCGGAATAAGCAGAGACTGGCGAAGGACGAGGTGATGATGCGCGTCGGGAATGGTTCCAAGGTCGATGTGATCGCCGTCGGCATGCTACCTCTACATTTACCTACGGGATTAGTTTTAAACCTCAATAATTGTTATTTAGTGCCAGCTTTGAGCATGAACATTGTATCTGGATCTCGTTTAAATACGAGATGGCTACTCATTTAAATCCGAGAATAATGGTTGTTCTATTTACATGAGAGATATGTTTTATGGTCATGCCCCGCTGGTCAATGGTTTATTCTTGATGAATCTCGAACATGATGTTACACATATTCATAGTGTGAATACCAAAAGATGTAAGGTTGATAACGATAGTCCCACATACTTGTGGCACTGCCGCCTTGGTCACATTGGTTTCAAGCGCATGAAGAAGCTCCATGCTGATGGACTTTAAGAGTCTCTCAATTATGAATCATTTGACACATGCAAACCATTCCTCATGGGCAAAATGACCAAGACTCCATTCTCCGGAACAATGGAGCGAGCAACCAACTTATTGGAAATCATACATACTGATGTGTGCAGTCCAATGAGCGTTGAGGCTCGCAGAGGCTATCGTTATGTTCTCACTCTCACTGATGACTTAAGTAGATATGGGTATGTCTACTTGATGAAACATAAGTCTGAGACCTTTGAAAAGTTCAAGGAATTTCAGAATGAGGTAGAGAATCAACGTGACCAAAAAATAAAGTTCTTACGATCAGATCGTGGAGGAGAATATTTAAGTCACGAATTTGGTACGCACTTAAGGAAATGTGGAATCGTTTCACAACTCACGCCGCCTGGAACACCTCAGCGTAACGGTGTGTCCGAACATCGTAATCGCACTTTATTGGATATGGTGCAGTCTATGATGTCTCTTACCGATTTACCGCTATCATTTTGGGGATACGCCTTAGAGACAGCTACATTCACTTTAAATAGGGCACCGTCTAAATCCGTTGAGACGACACCGTATGAATTATGGTTTGGGAAGAAACCTAAGCTGTCATTTCTAAAAGTTTGGGGATGCGATGCTTATGTCAAGAAACTTCAACCTGAAAAGCTCGAACCCAAGTCAGAAAAATGCGTCTTCATAGGATACCCTAAGGAAACCATTGGGTATACCTTCTACCTTAGATCCGAAGGCAAGATCTTTTTTGCCAAGAACGGGTCCTTTCTAGAGAAAGAGTTTCTCTCGAAAGGAGTAAGTGGGAGGAAAGTAGAACTCGATGAAGTACTACCTCTTGAACCGGAAAGTAGTGCAGCTCAGGAAAATGTTCCTGTGGTGCCTACACCGACTAGAGAGGAAATTAATGATGATGATCAAGGTACTTCGGATCAAGTTGCTACTAAACTTCATAGGTCCACAAGGACATGTTCCACACCAGAGTGGTATGGCAACCCTGTCCTGGAAATCATGTTGTTAGACAATGGTGAACCTTCAAACTATGAAGAAGCGATGGCGGGCCCAGATTCCAACAAATGGCTTGAAGCCATGCAATCCGAGATAGGATCCATGTATGAAAACAAAGTATGGACTTTGACAGGCTTGCCCGATGATCGGCGAGCGATAGAAAACAAATGGATCTTTAAGAAGAAGACGGACGCGGATGGTAATGTTACCATCTATAAAGCTCGACTTGTCGCTAAGGGTTATCGGCAAGTTCAAGGGGTTGACTACGATGAGACTTTCTCTCTTGTAGCGAAGCTGAAGTCCGTCCGAATCATGTTAGCAATTGCCGCATACTATGATTATGAGATATGGCAAATGGACGTCAAAACGACATTCCTTAACGACTATCTTAAGGAAGAACTGTATATGATGCAGCTGGAAGGTTTTGTCGATCCTGAGAATGCTAACAAGGTATGCAAGCTCCAGCGATCCATTTATGGGCTGGTGCAAGCATCTCGGAGTTGGAACATTCGCTTTGATGAGATGATCAAAGCGTTTGGGTTTATGCAGACTTATGGAGAAGCCTGCGTTTACAAGAAAGTGAGTGGGAGCTCTGTAGCATTTCTCATATTATATGTAGATGACATACTTTTGATGGGAAATGATATAGAACTTTTTGACAACATTAAGGCCTACTTGAATAAGTGTTTTTCAATGAAGGACCTTGGAGAAGCTGCTTACATATTAGGCATCAAGATCTATAGGGATAGATCGAGACGCCTCATAGGTCTTTCACAAAGCACATACATTGATAAGATATTGAAGAAGTTCAATATGGATCAGTCCAAGAAAGGGTTCTTGCCTGTATTGCAAGGTGTGAGATTGAGCTTGGCTCAATGCTCGACCACGGAAGAAGATATAGAAGAGATGAGTGTCATACCCTATGCCTATGCCATGCTGTGTACCAGACCTGATGTAAACCTTGCCGTAAGTTTGGTAGGAAGGTACCAAAGTAATCCCGGCAAGGAACACTGGACAGCGGTCAAGAATATCCTGAAGTACCTGAAGAGGACTAAGGATGTGTTTCTCGTTTATGGAGGTGACGAAGAGCTCGTCATAAAGGGTTACGTCGACACTAGCTTCGACGCAGATCTGGATGACTCCAAGTCACAAACCGGATACGTGTATATTTTGAATGGAGGGGCAGTAAGCTGGTGCAGTTGCAAGCAGAGCGTCGTTGCGGGATCTACATGTGAAGCGGAGTACATGGCAGCCTCGGAGGCAGCGCATGAAGCAATCTGGATGAAGGAGTTCATCACCGACCTAGGAGTCATACCCAATGCGCCGGGGCCGATCACCCTCTTCTATGACAACACTGGAGCTATTGCCCTTGCCAAGGAGCCCAGTTTTCACAAGAAGACCAGGCACATCAAGCGTCGCTTCAACTCCATTCGTGAAAATGTTCAAGATGGAGACATAATATATGCAAGGTGCATACGTATCTGAATGTCGCAGATCCGTTGACTAAACCTCTTCCGCGAGCGAAACATGATCAACACCACAACTCTATGGGTGTTCCATTCATCACAATGTAACTAGATTATTGACTCTAGTGCAAGTGGGAGACTGTTGGAAATATGCCCTAGAGGCAATAATAAAATGATTATTATTATATTTCCTTGTTCATGATAATTGTCTATTATTCATGCTATAATTGTGTTATCCGGAAATCGTAATACATGTGTGAATACATAGACCACAACATGTCCCTAGTGAGCCTCTAGTTGACTAGCTCGTTGATCAACTGACAGTCATGGTTTCCTGACTATGGACATTGGATGTCGTTGATAACGGGATCACATCATTAGGAGAATGATGTGATGGACAAGACCCAATCTTGAGCATAGCACGGGATTGTGTAGTTCGTTTACTAGAGCTTTTCCAATGTCAAGTATCTTTTCCTTAGACCATGAGATTTTGTAACTCCCGGATACCGTAGGAGTGCTTTGGTTGTACCAAACCTCACAACATAACTAGATGACTATAAAGGTATACCACGGGTATCCTCGAAAGTATTTGTTGGGTTGACACGGATCGAGACTGGGATTTGTCACTCGTATGACGGAGAGGTATCTCTGGGCCCACTCGGTAATGCATCATCATAATGAGCTCAAAGTGACCAAGTGTTTGGTCACGGGATCATGCATTACGGCACGAGTAAAGTGACTTGCCGGTAACGAGATTGAACGAGGTATTGGGATACCGACGATCGAATCTCGGGCAAGTAACGTACCGATTGACAAAGGGAATTGTATACGGGGTTGCTTGAATCCTTGACATCGTGGTTCATCTGATGAGATCATCGAGGAGCATGTGGGATCCAACATGGTTATCCAGGTCCCGCTGTTGGTTATTGACCGGAGAGTCGTCTCGGTCATGTCTGCGTGTCTCCCGAACCCGTAGGGTCTACACACTTAAGGTTCGGTGACGCTAGGGTTGTAGAGATATTAGTATACAGTAACCATAAAGTTGTTCGGAGTCCCGTATGAGATCCCGGACGTCACGAGGAGTTCCGGAATGGTCCGGAGGTGAAGAATTATATATAGGAAGTCAAGTTTCGGCCATCGGGAAAGTTTCGGGGGTCACATGTATTGTACCGGGACCACCGGAAGGGTCCCGGGGGTCCACCGGGTGGGGCCACCTATCCCGGAGGGGCCCATGGGCTGAAGTGGGAGGGGAACCAGCCCCTGGTGGGATGGTGCACCCCCCCTTGGGCCCCCTGCGCCTAGGGTTGGAAACCCTAGGGGTGGGGGCGCCTCCACTTGGCTTGGGGGGGCAAGCCACCCCCCTTGGCTGCCGCCCCCCTTGGAGATTGGATCTCCTAGGGCCGGCGCCCCCCCCTAGGGGCCCTATATAAAGAGGGAGGAGGGAGGGTTGCACACCCATGCTCCTGGCGCCTCCCTCTCCCTCTGCAACACCTCTCCCTCTCGTAGAGCTTGGCGAAGCCCTGCCGAGATCGCTACTACATCCACAACTACGCCGTCGTGCTGCTGGATCTCCATCAACCTCTCCTTCCCCCTTGCTGGATCAAGAAGGAGGAGACGTCTTCCCAACCGTACATGTGTTGAACGCGGAGGTGTTGTCTGTTCAGCACTAGGATCATCGGTGATTTGGATCACGACGAGTACGACTCCCTCAACCCCGTTCTCTTGAACGCTTCCGCTCGCGATCTACAAGGGTATGTAGATGCACTCCCCTCTCTCGTTGCTAGATGAACTCCATAGATTGATCTTGGTGAAGCGTAGAAATTTTTTATTTTCTGCAACGTTCCCCAACAATGCGGTACCCTTGTTTTTAGGAACATACATAAACTTGAAATTCTTACTAGGACGAGTCTTTTCAATAGTTTTGACAGAGGAAAAAGCGGAAGCCAAATTATTAATAATTTCTTCCAACTTGTCAATCCAAGCGGGACTTTGTTCCACCCTTTCATTAATTATTGGATATTTTTCTTTTAGCATCTTGAAAGTATTTCCTACCTTTGACCCAAATTGAGTAATGTGATTATGAATCTTTTTATTCAAATTTTCAATGTCCTCTATGGTAGGCATTTTATTCTCAATAGCTTCTAACTTTTTCATAACATGCTCCAAAGTCAATGCAGTTTCATTAATAGTAATAGGTGGTGACCACACTAAATTTCCCATATCATTGAAAGAGTCCATAGGGTGACTACTCAAGAAATTCCCTCTGGTAATAGTATCAACTATCAAGCACAAATCTATGCGAAGTAGTAATACCCACATAAAAATTGAGAAGGAGAATAGTAGTGGGCCGCTTACGAGTTGATCTATTATGAGCATCACAAATCCTATGTTAATCATATTTCAAATTTTCTCCCCCCCCTTTGTTTAAAATTGAGAACTTCATTATCAGGGGTACACATAACAAGAGAAGAACTAGCCATACTGATAAAGCAAGCAAACAAGCAAAAGGCAAATGGAAAATATTTTTGTGTTTTTGTGAAAAAGTTTTTAGAAGTGGGGAGATGAAAACGAGAGGCAAAAGGAAAATAATGCAAATGCAAGGAGATGAAAGCTTATGAATTGGTACTTGATAGATGTTGATGATGTCTCCCTGGCAACGGTGCTAGAAATTCTTCCTACTACTTGTGAGTTGTGTTGAGATTTCCCCGAAGAGGAGGGATGATACAGTATAGTAGAGATAAGTATTTCCCTAAGTTAAGAACCAAGGTTATCAATCCAGTAGGAGAACCATTGCTACACCTCGTTAGCAGTACCTACACACAAAACAAAAAATACTTGCACCCAACATAAACAAGGGGTTATCAATCCCTTGGCGGTTAATTGCAAGGATCAAATCTTGTAGTGCTAGATAGATAACAAAAACACAAAATAAAATAAAGTAAATAAAATTGCAGCAAGGTACATTTGGATTTTAATATATGACAAAAATAATACCATGGGCCATAGTTTTCACTAGAGACTTCTCTCTTGAAAATAGCATACGATGGGTAAACAAATTACTGTTGGGTAATTGATATAAAAGTGAATTATCATGACAAAATCCAAGGCAATGATCATGTATTTAGGCATCACGTATGAGACAAGTAGACCGACTCCTGCCTGCATCTAGTACTATTACTCCACACATCAACCGCTACCCAACATGCATCTAGAGTATTAAGTTCATAAAGAACATAGTAACACCATAAGTAAGATGATATGATGTAGACAAACTAAACTCAATCAATATGAATAAAGCCCATCATTTTACCCTCAATGGCAATGATACAAATACGTGTGAAATGATCTAGATGACGACTAGAGGGGGGTGAATAGGCGTTTTAAAACTTTTACGGATATGGCTTTATCCTAATGCGGAATTAAACTAACGGATACTTTTCATGCCCAAATCCTAAATATGCTAGGCTCAACTAAGTGCACCAACAACCTATGCTAAACAAGATAGGCACTAAAGGAAACTAAAAAGCACAAACTATATCACAAGATAAGGAAATGTAGGAATTACTAAGCAATTTAACTAGCACAAGATATATCAGTATGAGCAAGTATGAATTGCGGAAAGTAAAGGGTGTGGCTATGAGATAACCACAAGTGAGTCGGAGACATGGATTTATCCCGAAGTTCACACTCGTGAGAGTTGTCGGGGGTTGGGTGCGTCATATGCCAAAGGATGGCTTATCATGGTGGGAGCGAGTAGAACGTCGCCGGTGCCAGGAAACGGGATTAGGCGAAGGCATGCACGCCGACGAATCTTACCCAGCTTCGGGGCTCTCGGGGAGATAACACCCCTACTGCTGCTCTGCGGGGTCTCCGCATGATCACTAAGGCGTAGTGACTACAAGGTTTCTCCTAGAGCTGTATTCTGGAGGTAGAAGGAGGCAAGGCTAGCTCTCCTCCTCCTATATGATCTGGTCTAAGGCTAATGGATGCGAACCCTTTGCATGGGTGCCCCGGGGGGTTTATATAGGCCTACCCCCCGGGGGTACAATGGTAATCCGGCTGGGCGCAGGTCCCAGCCGTCCGTCTCACAAGCCGTCGTCTTCTCCGCCGACTGCTGGGGCCCGCCGACTCGCGGGCCCCGCCGGCGAGTCCGGCACTGTAGCCGTGCTTGTGATGACGCAAGCTTGGTCATTGGGTCGTGGCAACAGTGCCGCCATCTATCGGGCGATCATTGTCGTTACTCCCCATCTTGTCTAGTTAATGGCGCGTGGGACCCATACGAGAGGCTGGCCGACTCTGGGGTGCCGACTCCTACGGGGCCGCCTTCGGGGCATATCCGCCGTCTTCTATGTTCTCACTGTCCGGTGGATCCGCCGTCTCTGAGCCGTACAGGTAGGCCATCATGGCCACAGTGCGCCGCTTACTATGGCTGAGGTCAGTGCTGGGCATGGCAACAGTATCGGGCCGCACCGGAGATCTCCAGCGGTACGGCACATTGTAACCATACTAGCCCCTCGTAAGCAGGAGGTGATGGCCACGCCGTGGTCGTACCCGCCTCGCCTATCGCGACGAGCGTAGCATCATGGGTTGACTCTCTATAGCCGGCTTTCCTGGAAGTCGCTGGCCATGAGTCGGCTCATCTGGGAGTCGTCATCTGAGACTCGGCTCATCTGGGAGTCGCCATCTGAGACTCGGCTCATCTGGGAGTCGCCATCTGAGACTCGGCTCAGCTGGGAGTCGTCATCTCAGACTCGGCTCTGAGGGGCGCGGCCTACCCCGATGTCTTGAAAGGTTCTGGGGCTCGGGTTAGCCTACCCGTGGCCCATTACTCCTACAGTAGTCCCCGAAGCTGGTGAGGCTCCGAGAGTGACTCACAGGGGGGCCTCAACAGTTTCACTCTTCCGATGGTGGACTTTGGGCTTCGCTTGCTGTCTTCCTCTGGGCCGACTATTCGGAGTCGGATTCGTAGAGGGCCATCCCGCTCTGTGGAGAGCTCAAAAGTTGTGGCGGGAGATCAGGCGGCGTGCCTGATAAGCTTCCCTGCTGCCGCCCACCGCGGCCCTATCGCGTGGCGCCACGCGGCAGGGACAGTCTGCCGGCCCACGTGCGCGACGGGACGGGCTGTCAGGCGGGGCCCGCCACTATCGCACCTCGGCACGCGAACGGATCCGCTGCGGCCATGCGAACGGTTAGGGTTCCCACGCCATTACTGCATGCAGTAACTTCGTGGGGTAAATTGTGGGGCAGCGTGGGGCTCTGAGCGCAGTTAATCCCATGCCGGCCCCTCGGCTTCTCAGCCTCCAAAGCTATAAGTAGGGGGAAGGAGTGGAGCGGCATAGCACGCGCGCCCATCTCCCCCGATCCCCGCTTACTCTTGCTTCCTCTCTCCTTCTTCTTGCCGCCGGCGAGCAGAACCACACCACACCAGCCAGCGATGAGCTCTACCTCCTCCGCCGCGGCTCCAGCCATACGTTCCGACGCATGGGACGACTCGGTGGTCGACGACGACCTCATTAAATTCCTCCGCAATACGCGCTGCCTCCCCGGTGCTCACCTCGTGCGAGCCCACACCGCGCCGGCGAGGGAGATATCGCCGGCGCCGGAGGAGGGCGAGCGGGTCATCTTTCGCTCGCACCTCATGCGAGGCCTGGGGCTGCCGGCGAGCGGCTTCTTCTGCTCCTTCTTGGAGTTTCACGGCCTCCAGCCGCACCACCTCACCCCGAATACGGTGGTGCTGCTGTCCGCCTTCGCCACTCTGTGTGAAGGTTTCCTCGGTGTTCTCCCCACCATCGAGTTGTGGGGAAAATTCTTCTCTTCTAAGCTCGGCACGCACGTCGCCGGCGTGCCGGCTTAGTGTGGTGCCTACATTGTGATGCGGCGCTCGACGGCCGACAACCCCTTCCCTTCCATCTCGCTGATCAAGTCGGTGAAGATGTGGCAGCGCTCATACTTCTACGTGAAGAACCTCGCCTCCGACGGCAACTGGGTTAATCTGCCGCCTTACTAAGCTGGCCCCCCAGCTGGGAGGCTCCCCAGCTGGTCCCATCGAGGCAAGACGCTGACTCCTGCGGGAGCCGCCGCCGTAGCGCGACTCCGAGTCTTGACGCATTCGGAGGGCCTCGTCGGGGCCGACTTGCTGGCCGCCATCGTGGCGCGCCGAGTCCTCCCGCTCCAAGGCCGGCCTCACCTGATCTGTCAGATGAGCGGCCTCCGAGACCCTAGTCGGATGAGCACCATGGAGATGCCCGGCACGGAGGTGGCAAACATGGTGAACCATATCGCGATCTGCGAGTTCGGGGAGGACTGGCAGTTCGGCAAGGAGCCATACTCGCGCGCCAACCCCCCTCCAGTGGTAAGTCGTATCTCCTTATTGCTTTGTCTTTTTTATGGCCAAATCCGGTTTCTGATTTTCATTGGTTTCTTCTGAGCTAGAACCCCCTCATGCAGCCTTCAGCCGGTGCCGCGAGACAGCCCCGCAAGTTCGTCCCCGGTCGTGCGGAGAGCGACGTCGACGACCCCGACTTGGGTGCAGCGGCGATGGAAGCCGACACCGAAGGCGGAGGAGGAGGAGCGGGAAGCGGCCTCGGGCTCTCGGCCACCTTCGCCGACTGGCCCGAGGACGACGCCGAAGGGGAAGTCGCCCCGCGCCATCAGCTAAGGGTCGGCCCCTCGGGCGCAGGATCCTCCGCCGGCCTGGCTGGCCAAGGCGGCACGAAGAGGCGTCACGCCGGGCCGAGTGCGCCCGGCGGCAAGTTAAAGAAGTTCAAGGGGGCGGCCGCCGCGACCAAGCGGGAGGAGGCGGCTGCGAAGGCCAACCTCTTCCGTAGGGAAGTGAGAAGGCCGTCGCTAGTCTCTGCGTAAGTTTTTACGCTTTGTCTTTATTTTCCTTCGGTGAATCTTGTCCGAGTCTTCTTTTATACTCCTCCCATTCTTCTTCAGGGCCCCTTTCCCTTGAGAGAGTCGCCGTACCCTCCGTCATGGGGTCGGCAGAGATGTCCGCCAATACTCGGCAGGTCGACCCCGCCGCCGACCTCCGGGAGGCGACGGAGCAAAACGTGCGGGAGAAGCGCGGCGAGGAGGAGGCCGACCGCCTGGAGAAGGCGGAGACCGAGAAGGCGGCCGCCTCTGCCCAGAAGAAGCTGGAGGATGCTGAAGCCGCCCTTGCGGCGAGATGGCGAGCTGAGGAGGCCACGCGTCGCCGATCGGCGATGCTCGTCCCCCCATTGTCCTCTGCACCGCCGCCTCCAGAGTTCACGGGGCAGACCGGAGAGGCCGGCACCGAGAACCCCGTCGTGGAGAAGGAGAGCGGCGAGGCCTCCATGTCGGACACGCTAGTGCCGCCGCCTCCGCCTCCACCGCCGTCTGGGAGAGCCCACGGCAAACAGCCGGCAGGCCCGCTGGTGCCGCCGACTGAGGATGATGCGAGGCTGCTTCTTCAGGTTGCCTCGCCAGCGCGCCGCCACCTCGAGAAGGCGACTTCGGCGCCGCGGCCCCTGGAGGTCGGAGCCGCCAGCTCGACCATCTCAGACGCCAAGGCGACGAGTGTCGCGCCCGTTGGGTGGGTGCGCGGAGGCGGCACGGGCCTGCTGAACCAGGCGCTTCTGGATGTCCAAGCGAAGCTTCGAGCCGAAGGCGACGCCCTCCAGATCTGCACCAAGGCGCATCTAGCGTCGCAAGCGGCCGTCCGGGTATGTTTTCCTATTTGATTCTTGTTTTTCTTGCTCCTCTCTGTGGGGGCGCGCCAGCGCACCCACTGGGTGTAGTCCCCGAGTTTCGGGCCGGCTGCTGAGCAGGTGGCTCGGAACTCCCTCTGGCGAGTTTCAAGTACTTATTTTGTCTGAAATCTTTGTTTGCAGGAGTATCACAACCTCTGCGCCACTACCTTCAACCACAATGTTGAGGAGTTGAGCAAGCGGACTGCCGACTTGACGGAAAGCCGGAGTAAGTTCTTTTCCTCTTCTTCGCGGGGGCGCGCTGGCGCACCCGCGGGCTATAGTCCCCGAGATTCGGGCCGACTGCTGAGCAGTCGGGCCGAATCTTCCCGGCGATCTTCTTTGCTGACGACTTATTTGTCTCTTTCTTTCATTCTTCAGGGGCCAACGCTACTCTTCAGGAGCAGCTGGGTGAAGTTAACACCGCCTTGCGCGTCAAGGGGGAGGAGTGCAGCAAGGTCGCTGCGGAGCGCGATCTGCTTACTGCGCAGCTGGCCGAGCAGAAGGAGCTGCTCAAGAAGACGCAGGACGAGGCCGAGAAGAAGGAGGCTGCTCTTCTGGCCGAGTTCGAGAGCGAGCGCTCCTCCTGGACTGACAAGGAGGCGATGCTGACCTCCGGCTTCCACGAGATTGAGGATATCGTCGATGGTGAGCTTTCTTTCTTTGAGTTTCCGACTATGTGTCAGGCTGACTTCTGATTTTTCAACTTGCTTCTTTTTTGTCTTGGCAGACTTCTTCCCTGGCCACTCGCAGGCAGTCCCTCTGGCCATCGAGGCTGATCGTGAGGCGCAAAGGGCAAACGGCGAGGAGATTGCCGCCAACGCTCCCCTGACTGTCGATGAGCAGCTTCTGAGCATCGAGACCCGTCTTCGTCCGGCCCACCGGTGGATGTACCGGCTTCAGCGTGCCGGCGCCCAGGCAGTTGCCGCCCTGTGGCCAGACATGCCGGCTCTGCGCACCGCCAGCCGAACTGCTGACTGGCTGGAGGTCGCAGTCGGCCGTCTTGAGGCCTGGAAGGGTTCCTCGGCCCGGGCCGGAGCGCGCCGGGCCTTGGAATTCGTCAAGGCGTGGTATCCGGGGCTGGACCTGGACCGTCTGGCCGCGTTCCGGTCAGAGGCCCAGGCCGAGCTGGAGGCTGTGGAGGGCGCCCTTGTCGAGCGTGCGGCAGCCATCGCCTAGTACATGGACACCAGTGTCTTCGTCCCCGAGCGGGTTGAAGGCGGCGAGGAGGTGCCGCCAGAGTGGTTCGGGATGAACCCGGAATATGGTGAGGACTCGACGGAGGTGATTGACTCCGGCATCGAGGAAGAAGGCGAGGCGGAGGATGAAGGCGAGACGGAGGTGCCAGAAGACGGAGCGGGCGACCAGCCTCAGCTCGACCGCGCCTCTAGCAACGAGCCGCGTCCGACCGGGCCGACTGCCGCTGGCAGCGATCAAGCCGAGACTGCCCAACCGACTCCCCCGGCGCCTGACACCGCCGTCTCCTCCGACCCTCCGAACCCGTCTGCTGCTCCCTAGGATGCCTTCTGGCTTTATTTATCTGTTCTAGAAAGTCTTTGATGAACTTGTTAATTTGCACAATTCCACCCTCGGGGTGTATTTTAAACTTCTGTCTGAAGATTCGACCAATGGTCCTATGCTTATGTAAATATTAATCCGAGTTCCATCTTTCCTTGCTCATTGCTCCTTTGGCTTTTTCCTTTGCCGCCTTCCCCTAGTTGTCGTTTTGCCAGCCGACTAACCATTCTGCGGACTGCCGCTGGGCCAAATGCCTGACTACTTTGGGGAAAGAAAGTACTTACCTTTCTTTGGAGTGTATTTAACAAGTTAGATAGAAAGCAGCAAGCCGAATATTCGCGAGTCGGCTTGTAAAAGGGGGCTGGAAGCCGGCTTAGGCTATGTTGATGTTTTAGGTCCTTAGCCATTTTTCGTGTGGACGCCCATTCATCCTTACTCCTGCCTACCAATCAGTCGCTCTGTGAGCTGCGGCTTCTGGCAGGAGACGGCTTAGGCGCCGCACACTACTTGTCCGACTTCAGGAAACATTTCATAGCGCCAGACGGCGAGTCCCCGGGCCGACTAGTCGAGCCCGGCGCCAAGCGGCATAGCAAGAAGTAGCATACTTAAAGGCATAATTCTTATCATACAGATAATCAAAACGGGCAGTCCCCGAGCTCGTCTCGGGGGGCCCGAGGTCTCGGTAGTTTAATACAAAGGGGTAGCGTGATACATACTGAATCAACTGTAAAATCTTTGAAGGAGGTTTGCATTCCATGGTCGTTCGGACTCTTTGCCGGAGTCGTCTCTCTTGCGTGCTCGGGGCTTCTGGGCATCGATCAGGTAGTAGGAGTCATTGCCCAACACCTTGTGTAACGCCCCGAGACCGACGCTCCAGAAGACTTCCATACATTTCGTGTTCGCTGTGTGTTTTATTTTTTGTTTGTCACATTCATCATGTCATCATGAGCATTGCATCCCATGTTTTCTTAAAAACTTGCACCCGTGGATGGTTGCCGCTTCTTCCTCGTCTCTGTTGACCTTTCTCAAGACCGACCATTCGTTTGTTGTCCAGCCATTTGAACCTCTCTGCACAGTGCACCGACCCCCTCGCGCGCGTCCGAAACTTGCCCAAACCCGAACCGGTCTGTCGTTACCGATGGATCCGGATCATCCCCTAACGTCTATAAAACATCTCCGTTTTTGTTTTTGGACTCCCTAGCATATTTATTCTCGTTCGTCCGATTTTGATCGGAGGGACTAGGTAGCCCTAAGCTAATTCTTCCTATATATAGACCCCTAACCCTAAAATTGAGGAGCCTTGTCCCATCCTTCCGTGTCTGCCGCCGCCACTGTTTTCTCGGGATCTCCTCCCGATCCATCTAGTCGATCCCCACCTCCTTGATTTGCAAACCCAGCCAACCACAGAGAACTCCCACCTCGAGCTCCTGCAAGATCACCACACAGCCTCGCGCCTGAGCACCTCGGTCCCCTGCCTTGCCGCGTCCGCCTCCCGCTCCAACCTCGTCCATCAGCAGCTCCAGCCGCCGAAGATGAGCTCCGTGCCGTCCCTTCCCTTCCTTCTCCTGCCTTTTTCCCTCATCTATGTATCTCATATCTCTCTCATGTTCTCTCTGTACCAGGATGCATCCGCCAAGACGCCTCCCCTGCCCTGCTCCCTCTTCTTCATCGTGAAGATGCTCGAGGTCCCGAGCAGGAGCGCTCGGCCTCGTCCCCTCGCGTCGTCGCAGGCGACGACATCCTTCGGCCATGTCTGTCCCATCCCCGTCGACGGCCCGCTATCTACAGGTGATCCCCGTCCTCTGCATCGCCATGGACACCCAGCTGGAGCTCCACGCCTCGCCTTCTCCGCTTGGAGCGTCGTCACCTCCTCCGGCGCCCCAAGTCCCCGTCGCTGCAAGACGTCCGGCCTCGGATCCGCCAAGATCCGGCAGCCCACGTCGAGCATCTCCTCTTCCCGGCCGTATCCTCGTCGTCCGCGCCCCCGCCCGCTGCCATCTTCTTCCCGGAGATCCACCGTCGCCGCTCCAAGCCGCCGCTGCATCCCCTGTTTCGAGCGATAGAGCACAGCGGGTCATGCCTGCGTTGACCAGTCGCCTCGCTCATCCAACGCCTCGTCCCGCTCCTCGCTCGTCGACCGCGACCACGCCTGGGCCGCATCTCGCGCAAGGCCCAGCCTCGCCCCTTCACCCATCCAGCCCAGCAGATCCGGGCCTAAAGCCCATGGGTGAGCAGCCCAGCCCCTCCACTCTGTTCAGCCCAGCATGCACCAGATTCAGCCCGTTGTGTTTTTTCCCCTGCTGCGATTTTAGACATTATCTAGAGTATTACAGATTTGCAGAAAAACCCCTAGACTCCATGCATATAATAACTCATGAACCATGCATCTTTTGTAAATAATTTATATATGTAAAATGCTTAGAATTTTGTGTAGATTAATATATGCCGTTTTCAGCCAATGTTAAAATGCTTAAATGCAGTTTGTTTATTTTTGCTTAGATAATATGTTAAAATGATTTATTTCATAACTAAATAACCGTAGCTCGGTTTTAAATGTTCTTTATATGTAAATGGGGTGGAAAAATGCCTAGTTTAACATGGTGTACTTTATTTTCCTGTTTAACAACTCTAAAATTATGTAATAGGCAGAACAGTACCAAAACTAGAATATGCACATGGGGATTTTCTGGAATTGTTGTTTTGTGGTTCCGGCCTCACTTAAACTTGCTTAGATAGGTCGTTTTATTATGCCTCACCTCTTGCTATGTTTAACAACATTTAATTTTGTTTGGTAGCTTCAACGAGAGAGATCTAAATAAGTCATGTGGTGTTTCGTCAATATGCAACTCGTTGCATATTGAGCTCCACTTAATTTGTAGTATTGTTTGTTGCACTTTGCCATGCCATGCCTTTTCAAACCAGACATGCATCATACTTGTTTGTGCATCATGCCATGTTTATGCTTGTGCATTTACCATGTTGTATGCTTCTTTCCGGTTTGCTTCTCTTGTTAGCTTTGATTTCGTTCCGGAGTTGTGAGGATTCGTTCGACTTCATTCGTTCGTCTTCTTCATGGAATCGTTCTTCTTCCTTGCGGGATTTCAGGCAAGATGACCGCTACCCTGGATCTCACTACTATCATTGATATGCTAGTTGCTTCGTTCCATCGCTTTGCTACGCTACCTATCACCTGTTTATCAAGCCTTCCATATTGCCATGAACCTCTAACCTTTGATACCTTTCCTATGCAAACCGTTGTTTGGCTATGTTACTGCTTTGCTCAGCCCCTCTTATAGCGTTGTTAGTTGCAGGTGAAGTTGAAGATTGCTCCATGGTGGACAGGATTATGTTGGGATATCGCAATATCTCTTATTTAATTAATGCATCTATATACTTGGTAAAGGGTGGAAGACTCGGCCTTATGCCTGGTGTTTTGTTCCACTCTTGCCGCCCTAGTTTCCGTCATACCGGTGTTATGTTCCCGGATTTTGCGTTCCTTACGCGGTTGGGTGATTTATGGGACCCCCTTGACAGTTCGCTTTGAATAAAACTCCTCCAGCAAGGCCCAACCTTGGTTTTACCATTTGCCTCACCTAGCCCTTTTCCCCTTGGGTTTCCGGAGCCCGAGGGTCATCTTTATTTTACCCCCCCCCCCCCGGGCTAGTGCTCCTCCGAGTGTTGGTCCAACCTGAGCGATGTCCGGCGCCCCCTGGGCAACCAGGGTCTATGCCAACCCGACGTCTGGCTCATCTGGTGTGCCCTGAGAACGAGATATGTGCAGCTCCTATCGGGATTTGTCGGCACATCGGGCGGCTTTGCTGGTCTTGTTTTACCATTGTCGAAATGTCTTGTAAACCGGGATTCCGAGTCTGATCGGGTCTTCCTGGGAGAAGGTATATCCTTTGTTGATCGCGAGAGCTTATCATGGGCTAAGTTGAGACACCCCTGCAGGGTATAATCTTTCGAAAGTCGTGCCTGCGGTTATAGGCAGATGGGAATTTGTTAATGTCCGGTTGTAGATAACTTGACACCAGATCCGAATTAAAACGCATCAACCGTGTGTGTAGTCGTGATGGTCTCTTTTCGGCGGAGTCCGGGAAGTGAACACAGTCTTTGGGTTATGTTTGACGTAAGTAGGAGTTCAGGATCACTTCTTGATCATTGCTAGTTTCACGACCGTTCCTTTGCTTCTCTTCTCGCTCTTATTTGCGTATATTAGCCACCATATATGCTTAGTCACTGCTGCAACCTCACCACTTTACCCCTTCCTTTCCCATTAAGCTTTGCTAGTCTTGATACCCATGGTAATGGGATTGCTGAGTCCTTGTGGCTCATAGATTACTACAACAACAGTTGCAGGTGCAGGTTATGCGATGATCATGATGCGAGAGCGATGCTTGCTTGTGTTGAGTTCTTCTGCTTCTTCGATCAGGGGATAGGTTCCAAGTCGCCAGCCTGGGCTAGCAGGGTGGATGTCGTTTGAGTTTCTGTTTGTGTTTCATCCGTAGTCGGATGTTGCTCTTATGTATTGTGATGTTGTATTCATGTGGCATTCTATGCCTCTTGTATGTATCCCCATATATTATGTAATATTGATGTAATGATATCCACCTTGCAAAAGCGTTTCAATATGCGGTTCTATCCTTGGTGGGACCTTCGAGTCTCTTTAGGATAGTATCGCATATTTGGCGTGACAAGTTGGTATCAGAGCCTTGACCGACCATAGGAGCCCCCTTGTTTGTTGGTCGTTGTTGAGTCTAGAAAAAAAAACTATTTTGAGTCTTTGGATTATTTATATCGGAGAGTAGGATTCTTTTTACTCCTCAGCCCCCTTCGTCGCTCTGGTGAGGACTCCTGACGTAGATGTTTTGTCTTTCCTCTCCTCAAATTTCACTAAAAAAATTTAGGATCTCGCGGGTATCTTGGAATCACTCCGATAGTCTTGTGACGAGAACATTGTTCTTGGTGCCTCCTGACATTTAGGGGTTGTGGCAGTGTCCCGGGGAGTTGAGCTCCGAGGTGTTGTCGTCACAATTTTATCGTTGCAGTTCTGGAATACCTGAGTTTTGCCGACATCGAAAATCTCTTTTATGCAGTTGTTGGTGAGATAACCTCGACGCCACCCAGTACTGGGGAGTTCGGGAGTATTGCCATAACTTGTATAAAGGATGCTTTTCGAAGGTTGAGGTACATGATTTCCGGAGTTTTCTTGGTTATGTGTTGACGGATGGATACAACTTGGATGTAGGTATTGTTAGTTTGGGTGAGATATATTGCTTCCCCTGTATCCCCAACACCAGATTGCATAACCAGAAAGTTTCGGGAGTTTTATAGGTGGGAATTCAAGTAGCTCCTAGAATATCTTTCCGACAAATGCATGATATGGGATTGGGTAAATCTCTATCATATGTTTGTTCCGGCTTATTGTGCAAGCCAAATCCTTTGTTTTGTTTTATTTGTGGTATCCGAGTTGCTTCATTGTCAAGTGTTGATTCCATATCTTTCAAGCGGTGTTCTCATATTGTTATGCGAATACTAATCCTTCTTGATCATCGAGGTCGTCATCTTAATTCTTTTCCAACCGGCGTGCTTCTCTTCAAGTGGATCCGATCATTTCAACATCCGCATGATCAATTCTAAGTTTTCTCAAGGGTGTTTATTTCATCTGTCCCAAGTTGCCTTTGTTTTCCCGCCCTCCCACCCTTTTTCTTAAAGGACTCAGATTTCTTAATCATGTATCCTTTTATTTGTGGGAAGTTTCTCCATTCTTTTCCCGTCAATGTTCTTATCCGGTGATTTCCCATGAAGATGCTCAACTATTTCAAGTTCATCATCCTTCGTTGTTGTTTCTTCTCCGGTGGATCCAATTCAAGCTTTCAGTGTTGATCATATTCCTTTACTCGTGTCAAATGCTTTCTCATGCCGGAGCCATTCGAAATTCTTTTCAGAGTTTGACGTAAGACTGAATTTCATCAGTCAGATGCCATCTCCAAGATCGCTTTCAAATTCTTTTCATCTTTGGTTCAACCCTTCCTCTTTTTCATCCTCCCGGAGTATCTCAGTAATTTTGGTGGTGTTTATCGTCGTCATTCTCGGATTTTGAAGACCGAAGAAGAGTTCCTCTTAAATCCTTACCCGTTCTTCCAAAGAGGCGTAGTTCAAGCTTGATGCCATCCTCTCATAATTGTTTTCGATTGTGAGAAATCTTTTCTTACCATCCGGAGCATTTCATGAGTTGTTTCCATTTCTTTCCTCCGAAGGCCATCATGTCATAATTTTTCATTCTCAACGTGTAGCTATCATTCTCCAAATCTTACCGGTGCATCGTTCAAATACCCTCTAATCAGTTCACGATCTCTTCGTTCTCATGTATTTAAATCCCCTCAAGTATCTTCATTCGTTATCAAATTCTTCCCGGTGAATTGTGCCTTTGCTATGTTCATTTTCAATTCTTACAGTGGTTCGTTCAAGATTTCTCTTCATTCGTCATCGTATCAATTCATTCATTCATTCGTTGTTTCCAAATCCCACCGGTGGTTCCATCAATACCTTCTCAAGTTTGCGCTATTTCTCTCTTCAATCTTTTCAAGAAGAATAAGTAGTATGCCAAATCCATTGCTTGTCATCAATTTAATTGGTGAAGGATGAGCATAATATAGTTCTTATTCTTGTTTCATTGAGTAAATTCAATTCCTTATTCCGGAGTTGTTCATGATAACATTTCTCGGTTCTAAGTTGTTCATCTTTTCTTTTCCGGAGTTCCAAGTTCTTTCCGCTTTATCTCGTCACAAAGCTCCATCTAAATCATCGCAAGGCTTCACCCTGTGTTTTCAACTTCTCTTTCTTTTCATCATCCTTCTATTACTGGAGTTCTTCATGGAGGCTCTACATGGTGGTTCATCAAGGATTCTTTTCATTCTTCAATTGTTCTTCAAGATTTCTCTCGAAGTTAAGATCAACCAAGCTATACTCTAAAATAAACATGGTGTTCAACACATGTTTTGTTTTGGGGAGTTCAAGTATTCTTCTTCTTGCATTTCGAAGTGCAACTCTTTCTACCTTATCTTTTGAGGTGGTGTTATGTCACTCTTGACAATTTTCATTCATGTTTCGCGATTCATAAGTTGTCAAGAATGAGATATTGTGAAACCATCATTTTATCTTCGATCATGAATTGTTTCGACCCATATTAATCTCTTCGTTGGAGTTATCTTGGTATAGATTTCACCTAAAGCCTTCCCTAAGGAATGTTGCTATTTGTGGTGCTTATCAATGATCCGAGTTTTCTCCTATCCTCTCGGCGGAAGAAGTTTGCATCTCTTCTTTGATCTCAAAGAAGCAATTGTTTTTCGTTAGTGGCAGAATTTCACCTCAAGTGTTGAGATGTTTCAATAAGCCCACTACAAGCTTATTCTTTTTGTTGTTGGTTTTCCAACAACTTTGTTCTAACCTTCTTGCAAGGATGCTTTCCAAATTCAATTGTGGTAGGAGTTGTCAATTCCTTCTTCGTTCCCTTTATCACACCGATCTAGCTTCTATTCTTTCATTTCGGAGGCATTGTGATGTTGCTCTCTTCACCCATCATCTCATTTTGTCAAGATCATGTTATTTTCATGCTTATCCATCTAACCAAAGTGTTGTGTCATCTCTTCAAGTTCTTTTCATCCTATCAAGTCTTGCATCTCTTTTCAACCGGAGTGTTGTCCGATTTTGATCTTCCTTGTTCCTTGTTTATCTCGTTTCAACCAAAGTGGTTCCAATTCTTTCTTGTCCATTGTACTCATCATTCATAACTTTTCAACCCCTCAAGGTTCTTTGGTTTCACTCATTGGTCGTAGAAGCAACTTTGTTTTACCTCTCCTCTTCCTTTTCCGCTTCCCTCCGGTGCCATCCTAGATCTCGGGATGAGATCCTCTCGTAGTGGTGGAGTGTTGTAATGCCCCGAGACCGACGCTCCAGAAGACTTCCATACATTTCGTGTTCGCTGTGTGTTTTATTTTTTGTTTGTCACATTCATCATGGCATCATGAGCATTGCATCGCATGTTTTCTTAAAAACTTGCACCCGTGGATGGTTGCCGCTTCTTCCTCGTCTCTGTTGACCTTTCTCAAGACCGACCATTCGTTTGTTGTCCGGCCATTTGAACCTCTCTGCACAGTGCACTGACCCCCTCGCGCACGTCCGAAACTTGCCCGAACCCGAACCGGTCTGTCGTTACCGATGGATCCGAATCATCCCCTAACGTCTATAAAACATCTCCGTTTTTGTTTTTGGACTCCCTAGCATATTTATTCTCGTTCGTCCGATTTTGATCCGAGGGACTAGGTAGCCCTAAGCTAATTCTTCCTATATATAGACCCCTAACCCTAAAATTGAGGAGCCTTGTCCCATCCTTCCGTGTTTGCCGCGCCACTGTTTTCTCGGGATCTCCTCCCGATCCATCCAGTCGATCCCCACCTCCTCGATTTGCAAACCCAGCCAACCACAGAGCACTCCCACCTCGAGCTCCTGCAAGATCACCACACAGCCTCTCGCCTGAGCACCTCGGTCCCCTGCCTTGCCGCGTCCGCCTCCCGCTCCGACCTCGTCCATCAGCAGCTCCAGCCACCGAAGATGAGCTCCGTGCCGTCCCTTCCCTTGCTTATCCTGCCTTTTTCCCTCCTCTCTGTATCTCATATCTCTCTCCTATTCTCTCTGTACCAGGATGCATCCGCCAAGACGCCTCCCCTGCCATGCTCCCTCTTCTTCGTCGTGAAGATGCTCGAGGTCCCGAGCAGGAGCGCTCGGCCTCGTCCCCTCGCGCCGTCGCAGGCGACGACCTCCTTCGGCCGTGTCTGCCCCATCCCCGTCGACGGCCCGCTGTCTACAGGCCATCCCCGTCCTCTGCATCGCCATGGACACCCAGCTGGAGCTCCACGCCCCGCCTTCTCCGCTTGGAGCGTCGTCACCTCCTCCGGCGCCCCAAGTCCCCGTCGCCGCAAGCCGTCCGGCCTCGGATCTGCCAAGATCCGGCAGCCCACGTCGAGCATCTCCTCTTCCCGGCCGTATCCTCGTCGTCCGCGGCCCCGCCCGCTGCCATCTTCTTCCCGGAGATCCACCGTCGCCGCTCCAAGCCGCCGCTGCATCCCCTGTTTCGAGTGACAGAGCACAACGGGTCATGCCCGCGTTGACCAGTCGCCTCGCTCATCTAGCGCCTTGTCCCGCTCCTCGCTCGTCGACCGCGACCACGCCTGGGCCGCATCTCGCGCAAGGCCCAGCCGCGCCCCTTCAGCCATCCAGCCCAGCAGATCCGGGCCTAAAGCCCATGGGTGAGCAACCCAGCCCCTCCACTCTGTTCAGCCCAGCATGCACCAAATGCAGCCCGTTGTGTTTTTTCCCCTGCTGCGATTTTAGACATTATCCAGAGTATTACAGATTTGCAGAAAAACCCCTAGACTCCATGCATATAATAACTCATGAACCATGCATCTTTTGTAAATAATTTATATATGTAAAATGCTTAGAATTTTGTGTAGATTAATAATATGCCATTTTCATCCCATGTTAAAATGCATAAAATGCAGTTTGTTTAATTTTGCTTAGATAATATGTTAAAACGATTTATTTCATAACTAAATAACCGTAGCTCGGTTTTAAATGTTCTTTATATGTAAATGGTGTGGAAAAATGCCTAGTTTAACATGGTGCACTTTATTTTCCTGTTTAACAACTCTAAAATTATGTAATAGGAAGAACAGTACCAAAACTAGAATATGCACATGGGGATTTTCCGGAATTGTTGTTTTGTGGTTCCGGCCTCATTTAAACTTGCTTAGATAGGTAGTTTTATTATGCCTCACCTCTTGCCATGTTTAACAACATTTAATTTTGTTTGGTAGCTTAAACGAGAGAGAACTAAATAAGTCATGTGGTGTTTCATCAATATGCAACTCGTTGCATATTGAGCTCCACTTAATTTGTAGTATTGTTTGTTGCACTTTGCCATGTCATGCCTTTTTAAACCAGACATGCATCATACTTGTTTGTGCATCATGCCATGTTTATGCTTGTGCATTTACCATGTTGTATGCTTCTTTCTGGTTTGCTTCTCTCGTTAGCTTCGGTTTCGTTCCGGAGTTGTGAGGATTCGTTTGACTTCATCCGTTCGTCTTCTTCATGGAATCGTTCTTCTTCCTTGCGGGATTTCAGGCAAGATGACCACTACCCTGGATCTCACTACTATCATTGCTATGCTAGTTGCTTCGTTCCATCGCTTTGCTGCGCTACCTATCACCTGTTTATCAAGCCTCCCATATTGCCATGAACCTCTAACCTTTGATACCTTTCCTATGCAAACCGTTGTTTGGCTATGTTACCGCTTTGCTTAGCCCCTCTTATAGCGTTGTTAGTTGCAGGTGAAGTTGAAGATTACTCCATGGTGGACAGGATTATGTTGGGACATCGCAATATCTCTTATTTAATTAATGCATCTATATACTTTGTAAAGGGTGGAAGACTCGGCCTTATGCCTGGTGTTTTGTTCCACTCTTGCGGCCCTAGTTTCCGTCATACCGGTGTTATGTTCCCGGATTTTGCGTTCCTTACGCGGTTGGGTGATTTATGGGACCCCCTTGACAGTTCGCTTTGAATAAAACTCCTCCAGCAAGGCCCAACCTTGGTTTTACCATTTGCCTCACCTAGCCCTTTTTCCCTTGGGTTTCCGGAGCCCGAGGTTCATCTTTATTTTACCCCCCCCCCCACCCCCCCCCCCGGGCCAGTGCTCCTCTGAGTGTTGGTCCAACCTGAGCGATGTCCGGCCCCCCTGGGCAACCAGGGTCTATGCCAACCCGACGTTTGGCTCATCTTGTGTGCCCTGAGAACGAGATATTTGCAGCTCCTATCTGGATTTGTCGGCACATCGGGCGGCTTTGCTGGTCTTGTTTTACCATTGTCGAAATGTCTTGTAAACCGGGATTCCGAGTCTGATCGGGTCTTCCTGGGAGAAGGTATATCCTTCATTGATTGCGAGAGCTTATCATGGGCTAAGTTGGGACACCCCTGCAGGGTATAATCTTTCGAAGGCCGTGCCTGCGGTTATAGGCAGATGGGAATTTGTTAATGTCCGGTTGTAGATAACTTGACACCAGATCCGAATTAAAATGCATCAACCGTGTGTGTAGCCGTGATGGTCTCTTTTCGGCGGAGTCCGGGAAGTGAACACGGTCTTTGGGTTATGTTTGACGTAAGTAGGAGTTCAGGATCACTTCTTGATCATTGCTAGTTTCACGACCGTTCCTTTACTTCTCTTCTCGCTCTTATTTGCGTATGTTAGCCACCATATATGCTTAGTCACTGCTGCAACCTCACCACTTTACCCCTTCCTTTCCCATTAAGATTTTCTAGTCTTGATACCCATGGTAATGGGATTGCTGAGTCCTTGTAGCTCACAGATTACTACAACAACAGTTGCAGGTGCAGGTTATGCGATGATCATGACGCGAGAGCGATGCTTGCTTGCGTTGAGTTCTTCTTCTGCTTCTTCGATCAGGGGATAGGTTCCAGGTCAGCAGCTTGGGCTAGCAGGGTGGATGTCGTTTGAGTTTCTGTTTGTGTTTCATCCGTAGTCGGATGTTGCTCTTATGTATTGTGATGTTGTATTCATGTGGCATTCTATGCCTCTTGTATGTATCCCCATATATTATGTAATGTTGATGTAATGATATCCACCTTGCAAAAGTGTTTCAATATGCGGTTCTATCCTTGGTGGGACCTTCGAGTCTCTTTAGGATAGTATCGCATATTGGGCGTGACACCTTGCTGACAATAAAGGAGCCTTCCCAAGGTGCCGATAGCTTGTGCTGGTCGGCTGTCCGCTGGATCAGTCGAAGCACAAGGTCGCCCTCTTGGAAAGATCTTGGCTTGACCTTCCTATTGTAGTATCGGCGCAGGCTCTGCTGGTAGATGCCGGACCGACTGAGTGCCAACAGCCGGCCCTCTTCCAACAGATCGACGCCGTCTTGACGTGCTTCTTTTGCTTCCTCCTCGGTGTACATGGTGACTCACGGGGAGTCGAATTCTATGTCCGTCGGGATGACGGCTTCAGCACCGTAGACGAGGAAGAAAGGCGTGAAGCCGGTTGACTTGTTTGGAGTCGTGCGCAGACTCCAGAGGACGGCTGGCAGCTCCTCAAGCCAACAGCCGGCCGAACGCTCCAGTGGTTCAACCAGGCGGGGCTTGATGCCGGATAGGATGAGGCCGTTTGTTCGCTCTACCTGGCCGTTTGACTGCGGATGGGCGACGGACGCTAAGTCCAGTCGGATGCCCTGCGTTGCGCAGAAACGGGCCAAGGCTCCTTTGGCAAAATTTGTGCCATTGTTGGTGATGATGCTATGTGGTATGTCGTACCGAGTCGTAATGTCGGCGATGAAGGTTATTGCAGTCGGACCATTCAATTTCTTGATGGGTTTTGCTTCTATCCACTTGGTGAACTTGTCCACTGTGACAAGTAGGTGAGTTAGGCCGCCTCGTGCCGTCTTGAATGGTCCCACCATGTCCAGGCCCCAAACCGCAAAGGGCCAAGCGATGGGAATGGTCTTGAGCGCCGAAGCCGGTTGGAGCGGCTTGGAACAGAACATCTGGCACTCTTTGCAGTTTTGGACTAATTCCTTGGCCTCTTCCAGGGCAGTCGGCCAGAAGAAGCCGTGTCGGAAGGCTTTGGCGACGAGTGCCCTTGAAGCCGCATGATGGCCACACTCGCCTTCATGGATGTCTCTGAGAATTGCTTGGCCTTGTTCTGCCTCGACACAGCGTTGGTAGACACCAGTGACACTGCGCCTGACCAGCTCTCTGTTGACTATGGTATAGGCTGCCGCTCGGCGTTGCACTTGCCGAGCCAGGATTTCATCAGCTGGCAGCTCTCTGTTTACTAGGAACTTGAGGATGGGCTGGGCCCATGAGGGTGCTGCTATTTCTTTGATTGCCACTATTGCGACTTGGACAAGGGTGGCTGGGCTGGGAGGCGGCGGGCTGGGATCCGCGACCGCTTGCTGGGTCGATGAAGTCCCCGGGCCGACTGGAGCAGTCCCCAGGCCGAGTTCTGAAGTCTTCGGGCTGACTGTCGCAGTCCCCGGGCCGACTGCGACTGCGATACTTTTGGAGCCATCTGTAAGGATTTTTGTGCCATCTGTTGGTGCTCTTGAGTCGGATCCGACTTCTTCGGGGGGAGCTGGCACAAAAATGGAGTCTGATTCTGGCGAAGGTTTGATAGACGGCTTGAGGAGGCGCTGAAGGGCGACGCCGGATGGTATTGCTTGACGGGTGGAGCTGACTCGTGCCAGGGCATCCGCTTGGTCATTGTCATTTCTTGGAATGTGAAGGAATTCACACCCCTCGAAATATCCGCTGAGTTGCCGCACCAGGAAGCGGTAGCTCGCCATGTTTGCATCTTTGGCATCCCAGTCTCCAGATGACTGTCGGACCACCAAATCGGAGTCGCCGTAGCACAGGATCCGGCGGATGCCGAGTTCTTTGGCAAGCCGGAGCCCGTGAACGAGCGCCTCGTATTCGGCAACGTTGTTGGAGGCGGCGAAGTGAATCTGCAGTGCGTACTTGAGCTTGTCGCCTTTGGGGGAGGTGAGGACGACGCCGGCTCCCGGGCCGGTGCGCATCTTGGAGCCATCGAAATGCATTCGCCAATGGGTGGAGTCAGGTGCTGGCGGCAGGTACTGGGTCTCGGCCCAGTCGATAAGGAAGTCGGCCGGTGCTTGTGACTTGATGGCGGTGCGGGGCTGGTAGTAGATGGTGTAGGGAGCCATATCTATGGCCCACTTGGCTACTCGGCCTGAAGCATCACGGCTTCTGATGATCTCGGCCAGTGGAGCGGTGCAAACCACAGTGATTGGATGTTCTTGAAAGTAAGGCTTCAACTTCTTGGCGGCGAAATGCACGCCGTAGCACATCTTCTGGTAGTGGGGATAGTTCTGCTTGGAGGTCGACAGTACCTCGCTCAGGTAATATACCGGTCTCTGGACAGGGAGCGCCTTGCCTTCCTCCTTGCGTTCGACTACGATAACTGTGCTGACTACCCGGCTGGTAGCCGCAATGTATAGGAGCATAGGCTCTTTGGGAGTTGGAGCCGCCAGCACAGGGGGAGTAGTCAACATCTTCTTCAACTCGAGAAATGCTTCATCCGCCTTGTGGTTCCACTCAAAAAAGGTGGTCTTCTTCATCAGTTGGTACAAAGGGAGAGCCTTCTCGCCCAGCCGACTGATGAATCGGCTGATGGACGCCAAGCACCCGGTGAACTTCTGCACATCTAACAGTCGGCGGGGGACTGCCATCCTCTCGATGGCTTTGATCTTTACAAGGTTGCACTCTATGCCGCGTTCAGAGACCAGGAAGCCAAGGAGCTGGCCGGCTGGTACTCCGAAGACGCACTTCTCTGGATTAAGCTTGATCTGGAATCGGCGCAGATTCTCAAAGGTTTCTTGGAGATCTTCCAACAATGTTCCCCGCTTTTCCGTCTTCACCACCACATCATCCACGTAGACATGGGCATTTCTGCCGAGTTGCTTGAGGAGACACTTCTGCATGCAACGCTGAAAGGTGGCGCTGGCATTCCTCAAGACGAACGTCATAGTCAGGTAGCAGAAGGCTCCAAACGGCATGATGAAGGCAGTCTTCCGTCTGTCTGCCGGGTTCAGCTTGATCTGGTGATATCCTGAATATGCATCTAAGAAGCTTAACAGCTTGCATCCGGCTGTGGAGTCTATCACCTGGTCAATTCTTGGTAGAGCAAATGGATCTTTGGGGCAAGCTTTGTTGAGGCTTGTGTAGTCGATACACATCCGCCACTGCTTGTTCTTCTTCAACACTAGGACCGGGTTCGCCAGCCATTCTGGAAAGAACACCTCCATAATGAAGCCGGCCGCTAGGAGTCGGGCTATCTCTTCTCCAACAACTCTTCTTTTCTCTTCTGACAGGCGGCGCAAGGGCTGCCTGACGGGCTTTACATTAGATCGAACATGTAACTTGTGCTCGGCGAATTCCGTCGGTACACCTGGCATGTCTTTAGGGGACCATGCAAAGATGTCTCGATTCTCACGGAGGAAATCGACGAGCTCGCCTTCCTATTTGCTGTATAGGTTTGCACCTATGACAGCATGCCTCTCTGGGTGCTCCGGGTCAAAAGGTATCCTCTTTGTTTCTTTAGCCGGCTTGAACGAACCTTCAGCTTCCGACTCCTTGGGGTTGGGCGACATCTCTGGCTGCTTGCCGGCCATCGCCACAACCCGATCAAGGAGCCGCCTCTCTGCTGCGATCACCAGGGACTTGGCCAGCCGACTACTCTCGGCCGCGCAAGTGGACGACTTCCTCTAGTCGCCGGCCACGGTCAGAATACCCTTTGAACTTGGCATCTTCATCTTGAGGTAAGCGTAGTGGGGGACCGCCATGAACTTGGCCAAAGCAGGTCGGCCAAGCAATGCTTGGTATGGACTTTCAAGGTCCACCACTTCAAACCAAATTGGCTCTCGGCGAAAATGATCTTTGTCTCTGAAGAGGACATCTATCTGAGTCTTGCCGATTGGGGAGCAAGAAAGGCCAGGTACAATGCCATGGAAAATAGTTCGGCTGCTTTGAAGCTGCTTCTGCTTGATTCCTAGTTTCTCCATGGTATCCTTGTACAGGATGTTGATGTTGCTGCCTCCGTCTATCAACACTCGCGAGAAGCGAGCGGTCCGCCTATCAGTGGCCAAGGTAGCACTTAGAACCAAGGTGTAGGAGCCCGGATTCGGCATCACCTCTGGGTGATCAGCTCTGCTCCAACTGATAGGCTTCTCGGACCAATGCATAAACTCCAGAGTATCTGATGCTACTGCATTTACTTCTTACTGTTGCAACCGTCTGCTGCGTCGATCATCAGCCATACTGGTGAACACTACATAAGCTCCATGTTCTTCGGGGTATTCATCTTGTACGGCGCCGACTGGCCTGGCCGTCGGCTGCTGGGGCGGCTGTGGAGGCGGCGGCCCAGCAGACGGAGGAGGAAGGAGGCCGTCTCCCTTGGCGATTCTGGTGAGCCAGTGGCATTTCCGGGTGGTATGGTTTGACGGCTTCGCGCCGCTGTGGAACTTGCAGGGACCATCCAAAGTCTGCTCGTAAGAGAAGGCCGGCAACCAGTTGGACTTGCCGCCTTTCTGCCGCTTCGCCGGAGCCTGCCCCTCAGGCTGTTGGTCTTCGACTGTCACAACCTGCCGACTGCTGGAAGTCGGCTGCGGGGCCTTGCGCTTGTGATCATGCTGCTGCTGTCGTCGACTGGTATCTCCAGCCAGAGTTCTGGGAGTTTGAGGGGCCACTTTGCCAATCGCACTAACTTGAATCTCTGTCTTCATGGAGGAGTCGGCTGTAGCATACTTGTCTGCTATGACCAGCAACTCATCGAGGGTCTCTGGCTCGTCGCAGAGGAGCCTGTGCTTGAGGAGGGTGCCTTCTCTGCACCCGGCGGTGAAGTACTCGATAGCCTGCACCTCGTGCACGCCCTCACAGGAGTTCCGAAGCTCGCCCCATCGCGTGAGGTAGTCGCGAGTCGACTCGTCTTGGCCTTGCACGCACAAGGAGGGCTGGCGCGGCTTGGGGGGTCGCTTGTACGTGCTTGTGAAGTTGCGGATGAAAGCCTCGGTGAAGTCGACCCAACTGTTGATGCTGCGGGGCTTCAAACTGTTCAACCATGTCTGGGCCGTGCCCTGGAGCATGAGCGGAACGTACTTCACGGCAACACGCTTGTTGCCGTTTGCTATGTTGACGACTGTGGAATAGTCAACTAGCCAATCTTCCGGCTTCACGGAGCCGGTGTACTTGGGCGTGTCTCGGGGGAGCATGAACCCTTTGGGAAAGGGCTCGTCTCGAATGCGGGGCCTGAAGCAGGGCGGGCCTAGCTCATCTTCTTCTTCCAGCGCCAGGGATCGGTGGAGTCGGTCAATCCGGAGGCGAGCGTCGTTCTCTCCGACTCCCTCTCGTCGGCCGAGGCGGTCGCCGAGAGTCAGATGCTCAACGGGCAGCGGGGAAACTCGTTTTTCTCTTCATGGTGGGGGAGGCAGGTAGTCGCCCTGTCGTTCCACTGCTCTTGGGCGGCCGTCGGGGTCGCGCTCGATGGTGATGCGAGTTCGACTGTGGCTGACAGCCGGATCCTTCTCTCTTCTTCCGCGGACTCCGCCAGTCGGCGTCCGAGACGTCGCGCCTTGATCTCGGCAGGGAGGTAGGTCATCATTTTGGCGTTGCGGTGCCTCCGTGCGGCAGCCGGCTTCGTTCTGTGCGGCAGCCGCTTTGAGGAGTCGCTGGACTCGCTCGGTCATCAAGCGGCGATCTTCGCCTTCGAAGTTGTCTAGTTCGTCTGCTGCCGCCTGGGCGGCGCAGATGTTCTCCGCAGGCGTGGCATATACGGGGCGATCGGCCCCGAATAGGTTGGCGATGGCCGCGCCGTGTTGTCGGACCGTGCCTAGGCGGCTAGGCCTAGTCGGCGCTGGCGAGCCGCCCACAGCGCGATCCATCTCACGTTGGTAGGCCTCCGACAAGCATCTCATGCTCGCCAGCTTCTTCGCGCCTTCGACGAGCTGAAGGCGGCGTGCCTCCAGCGTCTCGGCGTCAGCGTCCTCCAGAATGGGTGCCGTCAGGTCTTGCAGAGCCGCGAGGAGCGGGTCATGAGCTCCTTCACCGGAGTGCTCGCCATGACTAATGACGAGCACTTCCATGATGGCGCTTCCGCCTCTCCCTTCGCGAGGGAGTGGCTTGTCGTAGATCACCACGTTGGAGGGGAACGTGTCGAGCGACACGCTGTTGGAGTCGACCAGCATCGGGTCGGTGGAGCCTACAGACTCCAAGTCCATGGCAGGCTCGCCGGCGACGTGAAGATGGTCGAGGAGGCCCGCGAGGAGGCTTTCGGGGCCGCCCGTGCCCGCATCGGATGCAGGCTCGTCGGAGATGCTAACCTCGCCAAGAAGGTCAGCGAGGCAGCTCGCCGCGCAAGCGTCGTCGACGCTTTGCAGCGCGTCAGGGCAAGCGCCATCGGGCGTGCCGGGCTGGCTACGCTCGCGGGGGAGAAAAAGGGTTCCCGTCCAAAGCAGGTCTCCGGACGATGGTGCACCTCGCCCCATGGTGGGCGCCAAATGTCGGGGGTTGGGTGCGACATATGCCAAAGGATGGCTTATCATGGTGGGAGCGAGTAGAACGTCGCCGGTGCCAGGGAACGGGATTAGGCGAAGGCATGCACGCCGGCGAATCTTACCCAGCTTAGGGGCTCTCCGGGGAGATAACACCCCTACTGCTGCTCTACGGGGTCTCCGCATGTTCACTAAGGCATAGTGACTACAAGGTTGCTCCTAGAGCTGTATTCTGGAGGTAGAAGGAGGCAAGGCTAGCTCTCCTCCTCCTATATGATCTGGTCTAAGGCTAATGGATGCGAACCCTTTGCATGGGTGCCCCGGGGGGTTTATATAGGCCTACCCCCCAGGGGTACAATGGTAATCCAGCTGGACGCGGGTCCCAGCCGTCTGTCTCACAGGCCGCCGTCTTCTCCGCCGACTGCTGGGGCCCGCCGACTCGCGGGCCCCGCCGGCGAGTCCGGCACTATAGCCGTGCTTCTGATGACGCAGGCTTGGTCATTGGGTCGTGGCAACAGTGCCGCCGTCTATCGGGCGATCACTGTCGTTACTCCCCATCTTGTCTGGTTAATGGCGCGTGGGACCCGTAGGAGAGGCTGTCCGACTCTAAGGTGTCGACTCCTACGGGGCCGCCTTCGGGGCGTATCCGCCGTCTTCTATGTTCTCACTGTCCGGCGGGTCCGCCGTCTCTGAGCCGTACAGGTAGGCCATCGTGGCCACAGTGCGCCGCTTACTGTGGCTGAGGTCAGGGCTGGGCATGGCAACAGTACCGGGCCGCACCGGAGATCTCCAGCGGTACGGCACACTGTAGCCATACTAGCCCCTCGTAAGCAGGAGGTGACGGCCACGCCGTGGTCGTACCCGCCTCGCCTATCGCGACGAGCGTAGCGTCGTGGGCCGACTCTCTATAGCCGGCTTTCCTGGAAGTCGCTGGCCATGAGTCGGCTCATCTGGGAGTCGTCATCTGAGACTCGGCTCATCTGGGAGTCGTCATCTGAGACTCGGCTCATCTGGGAGTCGTCATCTGAGACTCGACTCATCTGGGAGTCGCCATCTGAGACTCGGCTCATCTGGGAGTCGTCATCTGAGACTCGGCTCTGAGTGGCGCGGCCTGCCCCGATGACTTGAAAGGTTCTGGGGCTCGGGTTAGCCTACCCGTGGCCCATTACTCCGACAAGAGTGCTAATCTCCGTTAGAGCGGTGCCAAAGCCAAAGCTCCGGGGCGTCACCAAGTGACTCACCGTATTCTCCCTTCCGAGTCACCCCCAACGGATGAGCCTCGGTTCACTCAGGGTTGGTCTTGAAGGCGACCACCACACCTTTACAAACTTCTCCGGAGGACACCACAACCATGGAAGCTTCTGGAGGAACTTGACCACCTAGGCCACTTCAATACCCTTCCCCGGAGCACACCACAAAAGGAAGTTTCCGGGGGAACCTTGGCCACATAGGCCTCTTCACAATCTTCTCAATGTATCACCAAACCGTCTAGGAGGCGAAGCCTCCAAGAGTAACAAACTCACGGGATCTCACTCGAACAAATCGATGCGGGGAGCTCAAACCAATGCAACAAATGCAATGCAAGGTCAAGCAACAAATGCTCAGCTCACTCTCTCAATCTCACAAGATGCAAGTCAAGAAAGTGGGAGATTGAAGAGAGGGGATGCAATGGAGGAAATCAACAAATGAATCCAAGATCCATCCACATATCACCCTTCACTTAGAAGGGAGATAGGGGTTTGGGAGAGGTGGTAAGAGGCTCAAAATGATGTTTAGAATGTGAATGAATAGCCCCCAAACCGGTGGGGAGGAAGTTCTCTTTTATAGCCAACTTTCAAAACTAGCCATTGGGGCTCCAACGGACACTTCCTGGACACCCCGTGCCCACGGGGGTTTAGACCCCGTGCCCATGGGGTCCCGTGCACATGGTACAAGCCCGTGTGCACGGGGCCCCGTGCCCACGCGGGTCAAAAACCCCGTGTCCATGGGGTACCCAGAACAGCCTGCAGCAGCCCACTAAAACAGTGATAACTTTGGCATACGGACTCCGAATTCGATGATCTTGGGCTCGTTTTGAAGCTATGGAAAAGCCCAAGGTCCTCACATAGAGAACCACCCAAGATCAACAATAAATAATGATGAAAGTAATGCAAAGGTTTGAGCTCTCTATATACGACATGATCAAGCTACTTGCCCGAGAGTCCCTCTTGATAGTACGGCTATCAAACCTATAATCCGGTCACCCTCCAAGCACCATGAGACCGGCAAAACTAGGAAAACCTAGCTAAGGTATACCTTTGCCTTGCATATTCAACTTGAGCTTGGTGATGACTCCAATGCTTGTCTTAAGTTGGAATCCCTTTCTTGTCCACCACCACTTGGTGAAGATGCTTGAATTGATTCCTCATATTGCAATGAGGGAAGCCTTAACTTAAGCCCATCTTCACATGAGCATTATCATGATGTGGACCGCAAGCTTCAAAGCATATAACCTCCGGCTTCTCATCTTGCACTTGGAATCCTCGAACCCGATGACCATCACCACTTGATGTCATCCACACATAGGCTACCTGAGATCTTTCCTTTTGACGCAAGCCCATGAGAAACACCTAACCCACATAGACATACCAAACACATAGCATGGGTTAGGTAACAAAGCACAATTCACAATTACTTACCATACCACTAGATCACTTGATCTCACGTGGTACAATGTTTGTGCTTTGAGAGTTGACCACTTAGATATAATCTTTGAGCTTCATCTTGGTCAACCAACATCTTTACTCGAAGCTCCATCTTGGTTTCTTGAAAGCCACAATGAACTCTTCATTTCCCTTCATTGCTTCAAGACTATATCACCAAAGACTCTTCCATGACCATATCAAGTTCCACTATGAATATCATCTTGGTCACCACTTGCCCTTCTAAAAACTCCATCACAATCTCTTGAGAGGCATAATGAATTCGTCACTCTAGTTGCTTGCTTCAAGACTTGATCAACTGAAACCCAACACATGATCTCACCATGATCTTGTCTTGAGACCATAACTTGAATTCTTCTCTTTGATTATTCTCTCAAGCCCTTGATCCTTAAAATCCCTCCATCATAATATCTTGAGAGGCACAATGAATTCTTCACTCTAGTTGTTTGCTTCAAGACTTGATCAACCTAAACCCAACACATGAGCTCACCATGATCTTGTCTTGAAACCATAACTTGAATTCTTCTCTTTGATTACTCTCTCAAGCCTTGATCCTCACAAGCCCAAATATATCAATCTTTGAGATCCTCCAATGCACTCCATCATGAACATAATTAGATTAGGCATTGAAATTGATGTCTTCAATAGAAGTACCCAAAGACCAACTTGAAACCTCACTGGATATGGGATCTCGAGAGCCAACACCTAGGCCAAGTAAGCACGGGGTATCCAGAGAGTTGATACTCGACCCCGTGCGCATGGTACAAGCCCGTGTGCACGGGGTATCCAGAGAAGGATACCATGAGGACTTCTTCGGATGCTTTGATGGCAGACTTCACAAAACAGCCCAATGCACTTCAAGCATCACTATGGAACATATCTTCATATAAGATTCAATGCACTTGATGCTCCATAGGAATTGTCATTTAGTACCTAAGCATAGGGCAAATATATCTTCATATATATGGACTTTATCCTTGATTCCGTCCAATATCCTTGAGGCACTATCTTCATATATATATATATATATGGACTTCATCCTTGATTCCGTCCAATATCCTTGAGGCACTATCTTCATATATATGGACTTCATCCTTGATTCCGTCCAATATCCTTGAGGCACTATCTATGGACAAAACCTTCAAATATATCTCACTGAAAACATTAGTCCATAGAGATTGTCATTTAATTACCAAAACCACACTTAGGGGCTACATGCCCTTTCAACGTGTCATGTCCCCTTTTGGCACTGGGATTGAGCACCACAAGATCGAACCCATCACAAAGCACCTCTCCCATTGCAAGATAAATTAATCTAGTTGTCCCAGATAGATCGGAGAGAAATAAAAAGCTATAATAATCATGCATAAAATAGTTCAACAAAGACTCAAATAATATTCATGGATAATCTGATCATAAACTCACAATTTATCGGGTCCCAACAAACACACAGCAAAAAAGATTACACCGAACAGAACTCCAAGAACATTGTATTGAAGATCAAAGAGAGAGAAGAAGCCATCTAGCTACAAGCTATGGACCTGTAGGCCTGTGGTAAACTACTCACACATCATCGGAAGGGCAACAAGGTTGATGTAGAGCCCCTTCATGATCTATTCCTCCCTCCGGCAGAGTGCCAAAAATGGCCTCCAGATGGGATCTCGCGAGAACAGAAGCTTGTGGCACGGAAAACATGTTTTCTGTGGCTCTATGTTGGTTTCCCGATTTTAGAGAATTTAGAGAGCTGGAATTAGGTCAAACGGAGCAACGAGGGACCCACGAGGCACCATGGCACGCCTGCCCCCTAGGCGCGCCCTGGTCACTCGTGGCCAGCCCCTTCGTCTTATGGCCTCCTCCTGGAGCTTCTAGTGTCTCTTATGTCTCGAAAAAAATTGTCTAGAAATTTCATTACATTTGGACTTCGTTTGGCACTGATTTCCTGGAAAACCAAAAACACGCAAAAAACAGCAGCTGGCACTTGGCACTAAGTTAATAGGTTAGTCCCCAATAATGATATATAATTGTATATATAACATCCAAGATTGATACTATAATAGCATGGAACAATAAAAAATTATAGATATGTTGAAGACGTATCAATGGGCGACTTGGAAATTTATAATACCCGGTTGTAGAGAACTTGACATTAAATCTTTACCTAATAATAAATCAAATTCGGTTTCTTTCGTCTGTCATGATATTTTTCAGAAAAGTCCCTCTATTTAAGAGAATTCAACCCGCAGTCCTGTTTTAAGTTAAAACGAATCATTTTTTTCCACATTTTACACAAAAGTCCCTGTGTTTTGTTGAAATCAACCCGTAGTCCGGATTTAAGTCACACCCGAACCATTATTTTACATTTTTCAAAATCCCCCTGATGTTTTAGGTAATTCATCCGCGGATCATATTTAAGTCAAACAATGTTTTTTTAAATCATCCATATCTTTTAAACTGTAACTCCGATTTGAACATGTTATATATGAAATTTGATTAGAAAAATATGTAGAATATGAATATGAGATTATTTTCACCTGTTAAGTATTTTTAAATATTATTTTGGAATATATTTAAGTCAAATAAATGATTTTCTAAATTATCTGTATCTTTTAAACCATAACTTCGATTTTAACATATTATATATGAAATTTTATTAGAACATATGTGGAATCTACATATGATGTTAATTTTACCTGTTAAATATTTTTAGAATATCGTTTTGGGAGCAAACTTATAATTTATAGCGTACGATTCGTTTTCCTTTCATACCGGCGGCGATCCGGATTGCAAATAAACACCCCTAATAATATAGGGAAAAGAAAACATCGATAACTACACATGCATACCTCTGAAAAATGTCGCAGGGGAAAACAACAGATTTCTCATCGCGAGAGTGAGAGAAAGCAAGAGAGAGAGAGAGAGAGAGAGAGAGAGGGAGGGAGGGAGGGAGGGAGGGAGGGAGAGGGAGGAGAGAGGGAGAGAGAGACGCCTTAGGATTAAACATATTCAAACATGTTTTTTATTTGTTTTGTGTGAACATCGAGGCCATCGCTGGCGAGGGTGAGAAGGAGGATAAGCAGCACACAAATATGATGCCTCACAAAAATAAAGGAGATGGACCTATTGTGATCTTGGGTGATGGTTGTTGGGTTAAGAGTGTGTGTTATGTTTTCTCTCCCGTTGCAACGCACGGGCTCTTTTGCTAGTTAAATTAAAATACACAAACCATATGTGTAATCGTGATCATCTCTTTTTGACGAAATTCTGGAAGAGAACATGATGGGGTTATGATTGAATCGTAAGTAGTATTCAGGATCACCTCTTGATCATATTAATTTGCGACCGGCATGCGTAGATCACTCATCTTACTCCCGTACTCGTAATTTAGTCACTTAAACATGCTTAGTGCTTGCTGCAACCTCATCACTTATCCATACCTCACCCATAAGCTTTTTTAGTTTTGATACCTAGGGTAATGAGATTGATGAGTCCCTGTGGCTCACAGATTACTACAAACACAGGTACATAGCTCAAGTGGGAGTATGACGAGGGCCGTGGTCGTATATACATTTCGTGTTCGTATGATCAGTAGTCGCTTCTAGCCAAATCGATCGGGATTATAGCATGGGTGGTTCTGTCTTTTCTTGTTTGATTTTGTCTGTAGAGAACCATGTCTCTTTTGGATGAATGTATGAATGATTGAATATTATGCTGTAGACATGTGGCGAGTGTAAGCCTCTATCTAGTATTCTCTCTTGTTCATTACATGGTATGTGTGAAGATATAACCATCCTTACGGACGGGCCTCATATGCGCTTATGCCCTTAAGTCGTGCTTCGACACGTTTGGGATATAATCGCATATTTGGGAGTTACAAGTTGGTAATCATACCGACTTAGGAGCCTTTGCTTGATCGAACCATTGTTGTTGTCGAGTCTAGAAAGAAAAATGTTTTGAGTGCTAGTTATATATATCAGAGAGTAGGAATCCTTTTTACTCCTCATACCTGTGATCGCTCTGTTGACGATTCGTGACGTAGGTGTTTTGGTTCTATTACTCCTCTCACTCAAAAAAATTAGGATCACGCGGGTATTTTGGAATCGTTGCAATATCAGTGTGACGAATTTCTGTCTTGGTGCCTCCTATCTAGGGTGGTGTCCGATAGAGTTGAGCTCCGAGGTTGTCTTGTCACAGTGCTTATCATTTCAGTTCCGGAATACCAAAGGACGCCGACATCGAAGGCGCTTATATGCTACTAGTGGTGAGATAACCTCGATGCCACCGAGCACTGGGGAGGGAGTTTGGGTGTATTGCCACAACTAGTATAGCAATTGTTTTTTTGAAGGTCTGAGATACATGATTTTTCGAGATTTTGGTTATGTGTTGATGGAGGCGGTATAATTGGAGCATAGAATTCTTCTAGGAGTTGTGTGATTATATTTTGCTCATTGTACTCGTTGCACCAGATTTCATAACCGTAAGTTTCAGGAGTTCCTGGGTGGGAATTCAAGTAGTTCTCTACGATATCTTTCCAATAGATACATGATATCGGATTTGGGAATCTCTATCATATATTTGTTCTAGTTGTTACCTTGTTTATTAATCCTGTCATTCTTCCAAGTTGCTTCCCATTCTAGTGACGTGTCATCTTACCTTCGTAATGCGTCATTCAAAATTTTTCTGTTCGGATGCTAATTGTGAAGACTTATGTTGCACCTGTCTAGCCTTTGATTTAGCTTTTCAATTATCTGATAATGGTTCTAACATTTGTCATCATCCCTAGGATGGCTCCCACAACTCGCGCTAACCTGGATGGTGAAGAAGGTGAAGGAGAACGCTCACCCTCCCCACCTCCAACTCCGGAGGCATGGAGAGCTTTGATGGTGGCCACCAACGCCAATACTCTGATATTGCTTTAGCTCACGCAAGGGTATCAGGCAAGCCAATGCAACCAAGGAAATCAAAGCCAGGGGAATTTCAACAATAAGCCTCAATTCGCTTCTCTCAATCAGTTCCTCGCAAATCAGCCCAAGACGTTCAGTGCTTGTGTCGAGCCGATGGATGCCGAAGATTGGCTTGTTGAAATCAACAAGCATTTTGTGTGCAGCAATTTCAGACCTGAGGACTACGTCAAGTTTGCTTCCTTACAACTCAAGAACCAGACAACTGATTGGTGGCAGTAGTACAAAGACTCCAGAGGGGGTCGAGTGGTCAGCTGGACCGACTTCTGCCAGGATTTTCGAGCTCGTCATATTCCAACAAGTGTTACTAAGGGCATGTGTGAGAAATTCAGCAATATGAAGCAAGGCAGCATGTATGTGTATCAATACACCATCAAGTTCTAGAATCTTGCTCAATATGCCAAGCAAGACATCCCAGATGAGAAGAGCATGATCTATCAATTCAGGGGTGGTCCTAGAGAGGACCTTCAGCTCGCTCTCGTCCTTGCGGAGCTGACTCAGGTTGATCAGTCCTATAATATGGCTCTCAAGCAAGAAGTAGCTCAGATCAAGTGTGAAGCTTCTAAGAAGAGACTCGGGGATGTAGTCCATTCTTCTTCCTCCTCTCAAGTGGCCGCAAAGCAGCAGAAGTTTTGGCTCCCACCTCCTCCACCATTCTGTCTGCCTTATCAGGAGAAGTAGTCTGGCGATCGTGGTTCTCCCCACCCACCCAAACCCATCGTACCAGCAGAAACCTCATGCTCCGAGGATAGGCGATCCTCCTCCTCGCCCACTTTCATAGGTCACTTGTCACAAATGCGGTCTAAAAGGTCACTGTTCTAATAAGTGCACTCAGAGGCGCCTTCCGCCTCCTCCTCCTGGCAAATATCCAAGCAATGCAATGGCTAGACACAACCCCAAGTCAGCAAGAGTGAACATGGTGAACTCAGCTCAAGCAGATGAGTCTTCTGAAGTAATCATGGGTACTCTCTATTCTTGCTAAAGTGTTATTTGATTCACATGCATCACATTGCTTCATGTCAAAACCTTCTGTGTCCAAGCATGATTTGCCTACAAAGTTTTTGCAAGATCCTTTTCTTGTGGTTTCTCCGGTAATGCGCTTGAGCTCTCATATTATAGTTCCCGAAGTTGGGATCAAGATGGGAAATTATTCATTTATGGCTTATGCAATTGCTCTCGGCAATTCTAATATTGATTATCCTCGACATGGATTGGCTTTCCAAGCACAAGGCTTCTATTGTGCTGCTAAGGAAGTTAAATCGACCCATCCTTCTGAAGAGGTGATTATCTTTGCGGCGCAAGATAACACCATTCGGCTATTCTCTCTCAATGAGCAAGGCATGATTAATGCCATATTTCAAATTCCAGTGGTCTATGAATATGAGGATGTATTTCCACAAGAATTGCCAGGAATGCTCCTGACCAAGTTGTTGAGTTCGTCATTGAACTCGAGCCCAGCACAGAACCCGCTTGTAGACGTCCTTATAAGCTTGGGCCAGCAAAGCTGATGGAGTTAAAGAAACAACTTGATGAACAAGAGCGTTTGGGTCTGATCAGACCAAGTTCATCTCCTTGGGGATGTGGTATTCTATTTGTCAAGAAAAAGGACGACACAGAAAGACTTTGTGTTGACTACCGCCCTTTGAATAAGAAGACAATCAAGAATAAATATCCACTTCCCAATATCAATGAATTATTTGAGCAACTCAAAGGTGCAAAGGTGTTTTCCAAGATCAATCTCCATATGGGGTATCATCAAATCCGAATTCACAAAGAAGACATTCTGAAAACTGCTTTCAGGACAAGTTTTGGCTCATATGAGTACATAGTGATGCCCTTTGGTCTTGCAAATGCCCCTCCAACTTTCTCGAGAATGATGAACTATGTATTTAGCCCATACACAAACAAGTTTGTTCTCATCTACCTCGACGATATCCTAATTTTCTCCTAGACTGAAGAAGAACATGTAGAGCATCTGTGCTTGGTGCTTGACAAGCTCATGGAGCATCGGTTTTATGCTAAGTTCTCTAAGTGTGAATTCTAGCTCAAGGAGGTACTCTACCTTGGGCACATCATCTCTGCTGAGGGCATCTCAGTTAATCCTGAAAAGGTTGAATCCATTGTCAACTGGCAGCCTCCTCAGGATGTCAAGCAACTTCGAAGCTTTCTCGGGCTTGCAAGCTATTGTAGAAGATTTGTGCAAACTTATATTCAATATTTTAGCTGTCATAATGTAGCCCTAAGATAAACACTTGGTGCACACCATGAGAAGAAAAAGTTAAGCCTTTTTTGCGGGAAAGAAAAACTTAGCCTTCAGCCGGACATGTCCGTGGATTCACAACTCTGTCTCTTTGCTTCAGACTGTTAACCGCATAAACATTTTCTGAAAAGAACAAGTTAATTGTACTGCTTTTAGAGGGTTTGAAACCAAAAAAGAGCCACGTGTCGGCAGACGTTAGTTCCAGTCTCCCGGTCAAGTCAAGTTTGAGTCACTAGTGCCCTCTAAATGCACTCAGGAGAGAAGAATAGTCATTTTTCACCCAAGAGAAACAAAGTTTTTCCCATTTCAATGATTATTCGCTCTTTTCATAACATGGTGTGTATAGATTCTCTTGAAGTCAGACTTTGACCAAATTTATTGAGAAAATGATCTACATTTAGAATATGAAATGCATACCATTAGATAAATGATGAGATAGATTGCCATATTGTACTATATATCAGTGGCGGAGCTATGTGTGCTCCTGGGGTGGCCGTGGCCCCCCAGCCTTAGCAAAAAGTATGAAGAATTTTTTTAAAGGGTTTAGATGAGGATAAATTTAGCATTTGGCCCCCTCAGGTCTGCATGTTTTATCATTTGGCCCCCTCAGGTCTGCGTGTTTTATCATTTGCCCCCCTGAACTTCTTCCCTAGCTCCGCCACTGCTATATATCTTTGATATCGTAGATAAAGATAATTTTCTCTAGATATTTTTCTCTATAAACTTGATCGAAGTTTTCTAAACTTAACTTTGAAAGGAAAAAAAATACAGATCAAATAAGCAGCACATTGCAAAACGCTGGGGGTACGATGCATACTGTTCCGCCCTTGCAAAAATCTATATGCACCCCATTGTAAACCATAATGCATTTCCCACCAGACAGGTACGGTCTGATCCGATCGAATCTACTACTCCTACTACCGTCACTGTTCCATTGGTGATTTAGCAAAAGGCAAGGTGATGGATGCGTGTGTTGGCGCCCGCCCGCTCGCCGCATGCGTACGTGAACCGCCAGTTCCCATCCATCACGTAGTGCCGTCCCATCCGGTGGAGTACGTAGGGCACTGTGCGCTCATGATACCGGCGGTCAGTACACAATCTTTCGGTGCGGCTTCAATACGCCTCGCACCTTTCTCTTTCCGCCATGGGTCACGACACGACCCGCAATCGCCAACAGCCCAACACCAACAGCTCGCTCGCCCGGCGCCGCTGGCCACCACCGGACGCGGAGCGCCCGTTGCTTCGGATGACCACCTGCCCACCCTTTCTACTCTACTCGACAAATGTCGCCGTCGCATCCAATCCAAAGCTGGGTTAAGGTTGGGCTGGTCGCACTCACAGGCGGGCGCCCCACGCTCCCTCCTCCTAGTAGTAGTATGCTGCTACCTGCACCCGCTTTATCCCAGGCTCCTCTTCATCAGTCTAGCTAGCATTAGCTTGCTTAGAGTAGTGGTTAGCACTGGATCCCATCATGACCACCCTTGTTAATCATGGCGGTAAGTTGCAGTGCCATGCTACTTAGTCCCAAATGCAATGATAATATATTTTGGTTGATGATAAAAAGGGGACAAAACAGTTGTTCATGGGGATGGGACCCATACGTAGCTCGTTGCCTTTCTGGCTAGCCTAATCATCATCGTCAGGAAAGAGAATTAGGAGCTAATTCTAAAAAAAAGAATTAGGAGCTGGAGGAGTTAGCATAATCCAGTCCAAGGATTGTTATCACTTCTAATATAGACTTTGTCCATCTGTTTGCATCACATGATGGGTAGTAGTACACTTTAGTACTTCCTCCGTTTCTTTTTAGTCCGCATATAAGGTTTGGTCAAAGTCAAGCATTATAGAATTTGACTAACTTTATATTAAAAAATATAAACATTCATAATATGAAATAAATATATTCAAATGCACTATGAAACATATTTTCATACTATATAGTTTTAGTACTGTAGATGTTCATAATTTTTTATGTAAATTTGGTCAAACTTTATGTAGTTTGACTTTGACCAAATCTTATATGGGGAGTAAAAAGAAACGGGGGGAGTACTGTACAATAACGAGACGAGCTGGACGCGTTCCTGTTCCCCCGTTTCCGTTATGGAAAATGTGCGCGGCACGGATTGCGGGAGCTGGCCACCCGCGCCTGATGCAGGCCGCGCACGCGGCTTTGTTTACTTTGAAAAACCCACGACCGACGGAAATCACGAAATGGATTCCACACGCATAGAGGTGCGCGCACTGCATCGACCGAGATAGCAAGGCGAGGCGACCAAAGCGATGTGTGGGCGACATGTCGCACGCGATCCGCCTACATCGTGTCTCGCACCTCCACGAATCTTGGCATCGGGTTCACAGAAATCTGCCATTTGGACTCTGATTTACGATGGACGTCACGGGACGGCCTCGAATCCATCGATTTGCTGCTTGCAGCACGGAACGAGTACATCCATCGACACCTCCAGAATGTGTATGCACGATGGTGAACGGACGAGGCTCCTCTGACGTACTGCAGGATGCAGTTGGGCCACTGACAGGTGGGCCCGAAAGCAAGTTGGCCCACCTGTCAGTGACCCAACTGCACCTTGCAGTACGTCAGGGGAGCCGAGTCCATGGTGAACAGGAGGCTTATTTCCGCAGAATCTCAGTACAGCTAGCCGGACCACAAATGTGATCTTCAGGTTTTTCCTTTTTCATTTTATTAAGAAATAACGGGATCTTTCATCTAATTTTTTACTAGGCTTATCAGCTCTCAAACTAGCTAAATTTTTTTAAATAACACATTTTTTATTAATTTGTACAAATATTTTGCCAATAGTTTTATTTTCAAAAATAATATCCAATCAGCCAGCAGCAGGCCGATTGGCCCTAGTCGGCCAACCGCAGGCTGATTGGCCACCTGTCGGCCACCTGTCGGCCTACAGATAGCTGATAGGAACCTGTCGGCCAGCTGTGGGCTGATTGGATCCTGTCGGCCAGCTGTAAGATGATTGAATTTTTTTAGTTGTCCCGTTGATATTCCGTACTAATTCGTACTATATGTGGATGTGAAATATTTAGGCGTGTCAGTATTTGAAGTTGCTCCGGCAATATCCGAAATATACGTAGATTTCAAACATTTAAATCTGTCAATATTTGTAGTTGCTCCCGCAAATTTTCGTAATATATTTGTACGTGTGTGAATTTTTTTATTTGCTCAATCAATATTTCGTAATAATCCGTACTATATGTGGATGTGAAATATTTAGGTGTGTCAGTATTTGTAGTTACTCCCGCAAATATTCTGTTCGAGATCTGTCAATATTTGTAGTTGCTCCCGCAAATATTTGTAATATATTTGTATGTGTGTGAATTTTTTTAGTTGCTCAATCAATATTTCATAATAATCCGTACTATATGTGGATGTGAAATATTTAGGTGTGTCAGTATTTGTAGTTACTCCCGCAAATATTCGTAATTTTTTGTAGGCGTGTGAACTTTTGTAGATCGTTAATATTCCGTAATATATATACATGTCGAATATTTAGTAGTGCGGATATTTTTAGTTGATGCTTAATACTTGTCTGTCGTTGTTAAAAATAATTAGGTGAGCCAGCCGATAGGACCCAATCAGCCCACAGCTGGCCGACAGGGTCACCACCTCTTGGCCGACTGGCCAATCAGCTTGCTGCTGGCTGACAAGAGCTAATCGGCCTGCTGCTGGCTGATAGGATTTTATTTTTGCAAATAAAAATATCGACGTAATATTTGTGCAAATTAATAACAAAAATGTATTATTTAAAAAAAGTTAGCCTCAAACTAGTCAGCGGGCACATCTCACGCCGGTCATTGGCTAATTTTGCTGCATAGCCGACGCCAACGCATGATTTCCCTTAGTTTTAGTTTTATCATCTTGGTGGATCGTTAGCTTATCTCCCGACGGTTTAGCAAGTCTTCCCAAGCTACCGTTGTTTAGACAAAGAAAGACCATGACTAGCAAGCTGCAAGCAGCCAAGTTAGGTTAGGTGCATGCTTGTTGAGAATTTGAGACCGATGGCACAACAATTTTAAAACAAGATAACATGTCGCCAGGCTAGGAAAAACAGTTTGCAGCCATTTGCTGACAGTTTCAGACTCTTAATTAATTAATTAAAGAAGAGGGATGCATGGACATGGACTGGGAGCCAGTTAACTCTGCGAGCCTTTGCTTTGTTTATGCGGCAGAGCTCTTTTCCTGCATGTGCCGGGGGAATTTTCGATCGCTGCTGGGTCTTGCCTTGCAGCGCCATCTGGGAGTGATCGTCGATCTCTTCACATGCCCTGCACTACTCCCTCCGTCCGGGTGTATAAGTCATTCGCGTAGTTCTAGGTCATCGATTTGAGAAATTAAATATGTGTTATATGTCATGAAAAGTATACCACTAGATTTTCACACGGATGTAGTTTCTAAATATATATTTTTTGTCACATATAATACATATTTAAATAGTTAAATTATTGACCTAGAACTACGCGAATGACTTATACACCGGGACGGAGGTAGTAGTTAGTTGGAGTAGCATTTGTTTATGCGCCACTTGGTTCTACAGCTCCAGTAGATTACTACTACCTCCGTCCCGGTGTATAAGTCATTCGCGTAGTTCTAGGTCAATAATTTAACTATTTAAATATGTATTATATGTGACAAAAAATATATATTTAGAAACTACATCCGTGTGAAAATCTAGTGGTATACTTTTCATGACATATAACACATATTTAATTTCTCAAATCGATGACCTAGAACTACGCGAATGACTTATACACCCGGACGGAGGGAGTAGCTGTTTCATCTTGGCGTGGAATTTACAACGGTATAACTGGGATAGCGTCTCTGTACCTACATATACTCCTTCTGTCCGGAAATACTTGTCATCAAGATGGATAAAAGGGAATGTATCTAGACGTATTTTAGTTTTAGATACATCTCTTTTTATCCATTTTAATGATAAGTATTTTCGAACGAAGGGAGTATATATTACGGACCCTCTCGGCCGAATGAGTGCGGTTTCGAAAACAAAAGAATATTGCTCCTGTCACTCTGTCAAGAGGTTACAAGAGCATATCCAATTCGGACCAAACCATGTAATAGTATTTTCGGAGGAGGGAGTATATAAGTACTACTATATGTGCACAGCGTGTTAAGCTATTTTTAGGGAATGTTACGTGTTTGAATCGTGCGTGTTTAACCCGAACCCATCCCTTTTTTTTCGGGTGAAACCTATCCTATATACCTAAAAAAGTCATCCCATAGCCTAAAAAAAATCACCCCCATTAATAATGACCAAACGTTCTGGAATTGACAAAAGGCCCGAACGATCCTGTAGCCGTCCGATCCGCATATGTCGTCACGAGTGAATCTCGTCGTTGCCTCTCAGCGTCTCTCGCGTAGCGCGCGTTATCCCGCGCCCCTCTCTCTCTCTGGCAAGTGGCCCCGCCCGCCGCGGCTTCCTCCAATCACAAGTTCCCTCGCCCACGATCCCCTCTCTTCTTCTCCCGAACAGCAACGGCTCTCGCTCCACTCCGCCCCACTCCGCCATTACTTCTCCTCTTCCTCTTCCTCCGAGCGAGTCCACTCCAAATCGCTCGAGTTTCTGCAGATATCGAGCGAGTCCACTCCCGACGGGCGCTGGTTGCTTCCGGTGAGATTCCCCTCCCCTCCCCCCCCCCCCCCGTTGTGTTTGCGTCGTGGGGTAAAGCCTGGGGTTCCGCGGATGAGAGCGCCATATGTTGTAGTGACCTATTTCATCGAGTTTTGATTGAGTTGTGAGTGCATATGTGAGTTCATCCGTTTTCATTCTAGGTCGTACGCGGGGGGGGGGGGGGATAAGTTGTGGATTAGGCATAGATGGCGATGAAATAGGTGGTTGAAGACCGATTTTGACGGTCGGTGGTTTGTACGAGTCTGATCCGCGCGTGGTTCCTTCCATTTTTAACGAATTTTTGGAATGTGGATGTGAACTCTGTATACAACCCCCTCCCTGATGTGTTTTCGGGTGCAGATCTGTGATGTTGTATTGTGCGAGGTGCGACTTGTTTAGATTCACATGCAACTTTAAATTGTGGTCGGTGCACATCTATCAGGACTCGTTCACTAAAGTTACCACCGGAATTGTTAAGTATTACCACGAAATTCATGCTAGCACATGCTTTAGATACAACTTATTGCGTAATGTTTTTTCCAAGTCCTTTTTTGCTTGTCATTACCACTGATTTTTGTTAGGGTTACCCTGCAACCCCTCTATGGTCCACTTGTTTAATATATAGCATTCTGTTTTGATTTTTGCCATGTCTTATTACCAGGGCCGTCTTCAGAAATTCGGGGCCCCGGGGCGAAAATCAAAATTGGCCCCTAGATATTTGAATAACAAAAGAGCTAATATAAATAATCTACTATATTGTTATGTCTTCCTATTTTCTATCTATAAACCAAATAAATGTAAAGATTCATTGTTCAAACTGTAGTATAGATGTGAATCTATCTATTTCCTATCTATATTGTTACGATTTTAAAATACTTCCCACAAAGAAAAATCATGCCTAAAAAATTGATGTATACTGTAGTATAGATGTGCTCTCAAGTAGTATTACCGTAATTTCGTCCTCCTAACCTAGCCCCGTTTGCCAGTTTGGCAGTCCTAATCTTTACTTCTTTATCTTTACTTCTTTACTCTTTACTTATATATATATATATATATATATATATATATATATATATATATATATATATATATATATATATATATATTATATCTTTATCTTTACATCTTTACATACTAATAAACCACGCATCGCTTCTGGTGGTACGTCATAAAAACAACCCTCGAAGTTGGCAATAATTACCCACCAATGCCACCCGTAAGTGGCAAAAACGATTCGTTTTTAATTTCTAATATCGCTCCAGGGTTCTGTTATTAAAGGTGGATACGATATAATAGCACCAATGCATGAGTAGTGCGATGGCTGAGGCAACGATGCTCCACACAGGAGACCAGGGTTCAATCCCTGGTTCTCACGCTTTTTCTCTTTCTTTTTACCAAGCGCAGTAATGGGCCAGCCCATGTGCGGGTCGTGGCGCCCCCTGTTTTCTATATCTTTTTTTTATTTCTATTTTGTTTTTTCCCTAAAAATAAATTTCGGATTGATGGCGTCCCCTATTTTTTATTTCTTTTTACTTTTTTATTTCTGTTTTGGTTTTTTATCTCAAAATTAATTTCGGATTTCCAAAATATCAAACAATTGTGAGTCCTGAAAAAAGTAGGAAAATGGTAAACTGTTTGTGAATTCAAAAAATATTCTAAAAATCAAAAAATGTTCACGACTTAAAAAATTGCTCACAAATTATAAACAAATCACGATTTCTAATGATTTCATGAAATAAAAAATGTTCATGATTTTTTTAAATGATCCAATATTCAAAGCATATTCAGGAATTTAAAAATCATGTCCATCAGCTTTTAGAAAATGTTCACAAAAATTAAAACACATCCGTAAATAATGAACAAAACTAATTGTAGGTTCCATAAAGGTTTTATTAGGAGATCTATATAGCTCGTTTTATGATTTTATTTAGTCCTTCGCGTTGGGTAAAAAAGGGTTTCCGTGTTTTGTACAACGCTGAACCCAAGAAAATTGACATAACTTTCTAAGGCTTTGTTTTTGTAAGCTATATTAAAGTGACTAAATGTCTATTTTGCTTCCATACACAGTTATGCTTATTTTCATATCACAATAGTGGTTATGGTAAACACCGCTACGCTAAGTCCAGACGAGACACTTTATTTATCAGTATAGCTCAGGCAGGGTCCGTCAATGCAGTTTGCTCAGCCACAAAATATTTTGTTGTGACGCCTTAAAAAATCAAGTCTTGATGAGCATCATATTGTTCATTTTTGAAATTACATTTTAAAAGTGTCTTATCGCATCATGACATGATTTGTATATACTTTGTGAATTTGATTCATACTTTTTTATATCTACCACACATGTATAACTTGATAGTTTTTTTCCGTTGCAAGGCACGGGCATTTCCAAAAATGTTCGCTAAATCAAAAAAAGTTCGTCAAATTCAATAACTATTCCACCCAATTTCTAAATATTTTCATCGATTATAGAATGTTTGCCAGTTCAGGAAAATTGCTTAAAAATGTTCACAATTTTTTTAAAAATGTTTGTAAATAGCAAAAAATATTCATAAATTCAAAAAATGTTCTTGATTGTAGAAAATGTTCAGACATTTGTAATAGTATGTTGTTTACGATTTCAAATATGTGCATGAGTTTAACAAATTGTTCATAATTTCAAAATGTTCATGATTTCGAGAAATTGAGAGAGATATTGTATCTCGGTGATGCAACGAAATGTGATCATGACCATTTAAAATTATGAATTTTTTTCTCCCGTTGCAACGCACGGGCCCTTTTGCTAGTATATATATATATATATATATATTTTTTTTTATATATAATAAAGAAAATTAGGTTTCTGTCGTACGTCAAGGAATTTGCCCATAGAGTTCACATAATTTACCCACCTATGCCCCCGGTAAGTGAAAAAAACGATTCGTTTTTGATCGCTTTTTTGAGTCAGCCATTGCTTTTGGTTCAATAAGTTCTGATTCCCTAAAATATGCCAAGGGCTTGGCCAGCCCGACTGGCTGGACTCTCCCTCTTCCACCTGGGAGACCTAGGTTCGATCCCCCATCTCCCAAGTTTCTCTATTATTACTCCCCCTTTTCTCTAGACAGATGCCCCGATTGGGCCGGCCCAAAACGGCCTTTAGCTCTTATTTTTCTTACTTATTTTTACATATGTTCTGTATTTTCTTTCTTTTGGCTTTATTTCGAAATATCATGAATATTTTAATATAAAAATCACTTATATGCAGACTTTGAAAGAATGTTAATCATGCACTAAAGAAATGTCAAACATGTATAGAAAGAATGTTTTCATTATATATAAAAAAGTACAGTTCGTATAGAAAAATAGCAATATAATTTTTCATTCTTTAATAAATGTTAATCATATATTAAAAAAGTGTCAAATGTGCATACAAAAAATGTTTTTTGATGTATAAGGAAAATGTATAGAAACATATGTAATATGGTATAGAACAAAGTAGACATAAAAAAATATAAGTTTTCAAAAATAGTACATGTATTTGGACTACGTTAAACGTGTATATAAAAAATATTCCTGATGTATACAAAAAATGTAGGATATGTATAAAAAGTAGACATAAAAAATAAATATGTTTTAAAAATGTTGACCATGAAATTGGAAAGTATTAAATGTGTATATATAAAATGTTTCTGATGTACAATGTTGCTGATACAAGCTTTACGTAAACCGATGGCTTGACTTTAATTTTCATATTGTTTTAAAAAACCATTTTTTTTTAAGAATATCAATGTTGATATGCAACCTTGAACATTTGGTATGCATGTCCTTACAAATTGATTGTTTTTTATGGAGTTGTCTAATATGTTTGCAACCAAATTAAGATTTGACTTGGATTACGAAAAAAGCACATATATAAAGGAGGCAAAAATAATGCTCTTATGCAAATGCTATCATTAAATAATAAAATATACTTTGCTATTTTCATCGTAATGCAAATATTTGTTGGGCACCAGCGAGGAGGAACGACAACAAATGAGTAAAGATATACCTGCAACTAGATATATATTTATATTGTCTAAATTGGAAACACCTTGAATATACTTCAAAAATCATCACGTCTTTATGTTTTTGCGCAACATCACTTATCATGTTATTTTTCATGTGGCATCGTGTACGATTTCAAGAGATTTGCTGATGTATCGAGAGTGTGTATGTGAGGTAATTTTTTCTCCCGTTGCAACGCACGAGCATGTTTGCTAGTTTAATCTAATGAAATAGAAGCAAACTAATTACCAATACCTGGTAATCGAGGACTAGAGCCTGGAGGCAGGAAGCCAGCACAACAACAGCATCCTGGGCGATCGGTTGATCGCCTATCGACGGAAGAAGGCAGCCGCCAGCGGCGGCGTGGGCGATTGGGAAATTGCACGAAAGGAGAACCGGCCAGAGTATTGGGACCTCTCGCGATAGATTGTTTTTGGGGCCTCTCGCACAAAAGAGAAGGAAAGGAGGCCTCGTGGGCGGGCTTTGCTAGATGGGCTGCTCTCTTCGCTTTGCTTTTGCTGGGTGAGCCGATGGATGGATACTAACCTATACGACACACATGGTAAATAAGAGTCATTTGGGGGCCCCAAATTTTTGAGGGCCCTGTGCGGTCGCCCATCTTGGCCTCCTCCATCGACGGGGCTGCTTATTACTTCAAACTAGCACTTGAATTGTTAAGTTGTTGCCATTTTAATTACTCTATCTGCATTTTCAAATCACCCATATCTCTCAGTATCTATTTTCAATGACATTCTAAGACAGCTCATTATCTATTTTCAATGACATTTTAAGAAAGTTATCATGGATGTTAAGTTCTGGCTATCAGTCTCATTCATACAAGTTACCAGACTTTTTGTTTTTGTTATCTCATTGGTTATTGTGTCTTCCAATTCACCTTTTGTAACTCCTTACTTGTCAGTCATTTAATAATGTTTTGTTTCTCGGGGGCACGATGCCAAGGAAGCGCAAATGTTGTGGTGATGGCCATGAGGGTGTTCCTTCAAAAATTCCGAAGTGCCCTCCACCTCGGAACAGGGCTTCGCCTAACTCACTTCTGGCTGCGTGTAAAGATCTGTCTGATGGTAGGAAAAATGCTATCAATGAAATGGACTTTAAAAGCCTTCGAGAGATCAAGTGCGACCACCTCTTCAGTTTTCTTAGTGAATGGCTTGCTAGGTTATACGAGCCAGACTCTCGTGAAGTGGTTGTTCCGGGGCGTGGGAGGATCCCTGCTAACGAAGAGTCGGTTCATCGTGTGATGGGTGTGCCCCGTGGTGGGAATGATGTCCCTTACAGTATGCCCACAGAAGCTGATATTGAGTTAGGGATTGAGATGTTTGGTGAGCTTGGTCACACACCGAAGATGACTGATGTCCTTGATCTCATAACAAGTTCTGTCAATTATGATGAGAAGTTCAAGCGGATGTGGTTTATGCTTGTTGGCAATAATGTCATTGCTCCTACTACATCCAACAAGATCAGCCCTAGATGGTATGGCGTGCTGGTAAGCACTGGCAACTTATGCTACATGGCTGATAACTTGCATCATGTTTACATGGTAATTGTATTGCTTTATATCATGTAGATTTTTTGTTCATTTACTTCCTTGTTTTTTCAGCAAAATATTAATAGAGTCAAGGACTTGAACTGGTCCAAGTTCATTGCTAATGAGCTCCATAAGGCACTTTTGAAGGGGAGGCCTACAAAGGGGTGTCTTCTTTTCTATAGTGTAAGCGATGGTGCTTTTTTTCTTGCTGTCTGGTTGTGTATTTCTGACAGCAATGACTCTTTTTACCTGATGGTGCGTTTGCTATCAATATTTGGACAAAAGAGAAGATATCCCAATTGCTTAGTATGGATGTCCAAGCGGACGGAATTTCTTATGGAAAACTACCGGTAACTTTGTTTTTCTTTTCCTTCTAATCAGTTCATGTACTTACTGCAAATGCATTTGTTATTTATAATTTTTTTACTTGTTTTCATTCTCAACAAATCACCAGTTGAAACCCCAATTTGGCGTTGATTTCTGCTTGTTTGGCGGTTTACAAGGTCTTGAGAAGTTCATGCGTGTGCATGTCCCACCAAACTGCAGTGAAGAGGTATGCTTTTTTTTGTTTATATGTATTCTAGTATTTTGTAGCCTCTTTCTTTGCCGTTGATATATTTTTTGATGGTAACTAATGACTATGCAACCTTATAAGTGTTTTTGTATTACACATCTAAAATATTTTCTTCATTGCTATTTTTATTTTGTTTTTTATGATGGTAACTTTTGTTGCATACACATGGTAGTTTGTGTCTGTTTTGCGTGATAAATCATGTCTTACCAATCTAATTTTTATTTTTTTAACTGCTGATAACTTGTGTTGTACTTGTTTGATACTTTCTGTTGCACTCACATGATAACTTGAGTATAGAAATCCTGTCTATTCTTTTAGTGCTCTTATGATCTCTTGTTTTGTCTGTTTTTGTGTGTCCATTATTGTTTGCATCTAAAAATAATGTCTGGTAACTAAAAGTGTCCCTTTTTGTCTCTTTTGATTGTTATTAATGAGTAGAAACTTGCAAAGGCTTCTGAGCTCGTGGGTCGGTTTTCATCTGGCTTGGTTGGCTTGCTTTGCGATCTTGTGCAAGGGTTCGTCTCACTTGATGATGATGGTTGTTCACATGTGTCTCGTCGACTAGACACTGATCTTAGGGCGATTTCTTCTGATACCCGGAATATGGCAAAGCCCTCTCCTGCACGCCGTACCAGTCAATCGGAGAGCCCTGACAAGAAAAATATGAATGAGTCTGATACTGACCGTGATACGGATGAAAACGACGGGGACGGATCTGATGATGATTACGTTGGCTTTACGGTTTTCCATCATGGTTCTTCTTCCCGCAGCGGGGCAGAGAATGTGGCCTCTGGCAGCGGGGCAGCGGATGTGGATATAACTCACTCAGGCAATGCAAACACTGAAGTGCGTGACGGTGTAACAGAAAATGTTGAAGGCATACCTGATAGTGTAGCAGGAAATGTGGACCCAACTCAATCAAGTGATGCAAACGCTGAAGCGCGTGACAGTGTAGCAGGAAATGTCAAAGGCTTATCTGACCGTGCGGGTGATGAACCTGTTATTGAGTCCCAGATCATGCTCACTGGTACTTCTAACACGGTGTCAAGCAGCTCAGGGATGGCGTGCTCAGCCAACGTGATATGACAGACACGCAGTTTGATCTGGCCACTGAATCTTCTGTTAAAAGGTGCGGTGCTCAGCTTGCCAAAAATTTGGCTTACATGCGGAGGCGCAAGAAGTTGAAGCTACCATCTCCACCCCGTTCTGCTCCGCCACCTGAGCCTGTCCAGCTGTCAGAAAGGGACATTCATTTATCTGTCATGAAAGTTCTTGTAGAAGAGCTTGGGATCCGTGTGGCTGACAAGGGCACGGGTGAGGTCATTCGACCTTCAGCTGGTACTAAACAGGTTCCACGCAGGTGAAATATCCTTTTGTATTTTTTTCTACTTCTTGTATTTCTTCAGTTTCTAACACTGCATGGTAGCTTCAACTGATTTTTTGTGATAACTTCAGTAGTACCCCTCTGATAACTTGCACCTTTTTTGTCTTATACGCATCTTCGCTTTGTTTGGTTCTAAACTACTGGTCCAACCTCTTTGTTCACTACTTTATTTTATTTTTTCAGGGCACTCTGCAAACAAGTTGGTACACTTGAGGCGTCATCCAGTATCCCAAAATCTAGGTAATCTGTTGGACCAATTGGTATTTCTTTTTTTTGTATTTTTATATTCATTTCCTGTTGCATAATATATCAAGAATTTCAGTTTCTTTTCTTTAGATTTCATACTTACTACTTCTTATAATTAGCTGCCCTTTTGTATAGTATATACATCCGTGTACTATATTTTTAGCTGGTTCATTATTCGTCGTGATTATCTTTTGTTAAAAAATATGTTGCAGATTTTTATTATTAATTTTGCATGGTAGTTTTGAACTGTTTTGTTTGGTAATTTTAGAAGTATTACAATGATAACCTGTAACTGTCTCCTTGTTTCTATGCATCTACGCTCTTTTTATATGGTAACTTTTTTTTAGGATTCACACCTGCTACTTCTTATAAATAGCTATATGTGTCTATTCATTTTAACACTACATCTCACAACTTTGCTTTTTTATGCAGGAAGTCAAGTGGAATTAATGCCGCTAAAAAGGTGCGGTTTACCAAGACTAGGTCTTCTCTTCGACTAAGAGCAGCATCTTCACAGCCGATAGAGGTTGTGGATCTTGAAGATCAGCCCACGTTGACGTCTCTTGTTGTCGTTTCACAACCTATTGTGATGTGCTCTTCACCAGCATCCGTCGAAGCAGAGCTGCCCCCCCCCCCCAAGTTGCATCTGATGCTGTTGAATCTGTAGAACAACTCGCTACAGTGGCCACCGTCACTGCTGTTGTTGAAGAGCTTGCCACTGCAGTTGTTAATGATGAAATTCATGTTGATGAAACTCCTGTCGTGGACACTGGTATGCATTGAATGATAAATAGTCTGATGTTAAACATACATATCTAGTTTGTTCAATGTGATAACTTTTTTTGTCCTCTCATTTTATGCAGCTCAACATGCTACTACGCCAGCGTCCGTCGAAGCAGCAGCAGCCCCCGAAGTTGCATCTGATGCTGCTGAATCTGTAGAACAACTGGCTACATTGGCCATCGTCACTGCTGTTGTTGAAGAGCTTGCCACTGCAGTTGTTAATGATGAAATTCATGCTGATGAAACTCCTGTCGTGGACACTGGTATGCATTGAATGATAAATAGTCTGATGTTAAACATACATATCTAGTTTGTTTAATGTGATAACTTTTTTTGTCCTCTCATTTTATGCAGCTCAACATGCTACTGAACCCATCACCGAAGCTGCCCACATGCCTGTGCCCCCTGAAGCCGGAGTGGCTGTTGTATTATCTAGTGTTGATGCAGGAAAAACAGCTCCAGATATGGACTGTTCTGATGGTAACCATAACATTTTCTGGTGGTAAATCTTACTTTTTTATGATGGTAACCATAGTATTTTCTGATGGTAAGTGTACTTGTATACTGTAGTCCAAGCTGTCAATTCTGATGCTCAAGATGAAGCTGCTGAACTTCAAGTTGCGGATGATTCCCAGAATGTCCAATTGCATCATCAAGTTCAAGCTGAAGATATTGTTGTTACTCCAGAAGCTGTAAGTGATGATGCTGTATTTCGAGTTGATGGTCATTTCACCCCACCAAGCTGCTCTCTCGGACTTGGCTCCATTTTTGGTGTGACGCCTGAAGATCCACCAGTGGCTCCACCAGTGGCAGTTGCGGTTCAGGGTATTCCTGCATCACCTCATGCACCACAAACAGGAGCAGGAGCACCACAAGCAGTAGAAGTACCACATGCAGCAGCTACAACATTAGCTGATTCAGACATGATCCCAGCGCCTGCCTCTACTGTCGCGAAGAATGTTGAGGGCATTGACGTTGAACCGGTTGCTTGGGCGCTGCCTGCCAACTCCGGTAAGTGAAGACCTTTTTGTGTCTTCGCTTCACAGCAACGAGTGAATGATGGAGGCACTTAATCGAAGACCTTTTTAACTGTTTTTATGTGCTTTCTTCCTTTTCCCTATGTCTCTCTGTGTGTGTGTGGATGAATGTAATATGACTCTTTATGCTTTTGTGTTATGTCAAATGAACCATTTTGTGATTCTCGTTCACCATAATTTGTGTGTTGTGCATTTGTATTTATTTTCTGTATGTGTGTACTCCTGTTTGTGATTACTGATTACAATGTATTATTTTTACCTCCCATGACAACATGACTGTGTTGTTTTCATAATATAACATCCCCTTCTCCCACCCGGTATCATACCTTCTAACTCCCTGGTAACTTGATTTGCTACACGATGGTAACACCTCTCATTACTCTGACAATATGCTCCACTACCCTGCCTTAGACCATATGTTCTATGGTGATCTAAGCTAACCAGTTTTTTTGCATGACATCTTCTGCATTTTTTTCTGGTCATGGTTAATAACAATTTTTTGAACATTTTTTCTTGTTTTTGCCTGAACAAGTGATGTCCTGATAAATGCAATTGTTTTGGCATGATAACTTTGACTCTAACCACATATTATCTTACCCAATAAGGTTTTCACAACAGTCCTTTTGTTGTGTTGATAATTCATCTTGTTTTTGCATGAAAGAATGATGTCCTGATAAATGTCATTGTTTTGGCACGATAAATTTGACTCTAACCACATATTATCTTACCCAATAAGGTTTTTTCACAACACTCCTTTTTTGTTGTGTTGATAATTCACTCATTACTTTTAGCTGGTAACATCCATTGGATTGTACTGGTAACTATCACTCTATCCCAACGTTATCTTGCCCAACAAATATATTTTGTTAACAACCCCCTTGTTTTTTAGTGTGCTGGCATGTCATTTACTATTATGCTTGTAAATTTGATTGTTATATCTTGATAACTTTATATTATATCGTAATTTTTAGTTCTCCCACTAAGGCATTGACAACACCCCCTCCCTTGTCGTTTTGATGGTCTTATCCATGGAACTCATGAGTGTTATTTTCTGTATATGCATTTTTTTGGTTTGTTTATCATTAATATCCTTTTATCATGCCCCTAATCTTATCTGTTTTTTATGTTCATGAAAAGACCGTCGTGTTCGGGTGTACGATGTCGAACTTGACAATGATGAAGTACTTATGTGGTGGGAAGAATTTGAACATAACAACCCATCAGCCAAAGGAAGAGCTGTTGTCCAAGGAGGTAATCAATTTTTGTTAGTTTGAGAATGCCAAAGTTGTGACGTACCATATCAATGTCTGCTGATAATTTCTGTCCAAATAGCTGATAAATTATTCATAAATATATTGATAACTTCTGATCTACCACTTTTGGTTCAAACCCTTAAGATTGTTTAACCTCTTCTATCAATGTCTGCTCATAACCACTGTACAAACTTATGATCTACCACTTATAAACAGACTGATCTACCATATCAATGCCTGTTGATAACTTTTGTCCAGACTGCTTATAAATTATTCACAAACAGACTGATAACTTATGATCTACCACTTTTGTTTGAAACCCTTTAGATTGTTTAACCTTTTTTATCATCACCAATCCTTGTTAAGCCTTTCATATTGTGTTGCAGAGAATTTTCAAAGTCCCACATTTTCTACACCACACTTACCCCAACCCAAAGAGTGTATGCAGCCCAACGCCACACCTAGATCACTAATTCGGAAAGTTAGGGTTACCCGCCCATCACAATACCTGCTGCCGCCATTTTCGGACCTCATCCCCAGCGAAGATGATGAGTCTGTTTAAGCTGAAGTTATCAAGCACACAACTGACTCAAACTCCAAGATTAAGGAGTAATAAACGACCATTTCTTAGTTTTTCATGCATTTTGTTGCCATTCCATTTGTTTTTTAGACTCTTCCGCTCTGGTATTGCAGTGTCAGGGTAATCAACATTGATGGGAGTGGGTCACACTCAGCGAGCTTGCTAATTGTGTGAGAGAAACGGGGCAGGTTTCAACTAGTATTGCCGAGTTGCATGTTCGTGTTCTTCAATATTTGGAAATGCCAAACAAGATTATCTTCCCTTGGCTGATGTCCGTTTATCTGCTTATTGGAGACTTCAACTGTAAATCTGTACTTCATCATTTCCGACGGGACCAACACTACATTCTGAGCCATCAAAATGAGGTACTTTCTAGGTTTTCTTGCCACTCTACACTTTTAATATCCATTATCTACACTTTTTTTACTTTTACAGTGCACTTCTTTCATGATAACTTCATTATATATACATAGTCTAGTATGATAGTTCATTTACTTTTGCATGGTAACTTTAGCACTCAGTTTCTGGTAAGTTGTTTCTTCTACCATGATAACTTAGATTGTTTGGCATGGTAACTTTAGCACTCATTCTCTGGTAACTTGTTTCTTCTGCCATGATAACTTTTTCTTGTGTTCCCTGTATTTAAATATGGCTCCCTCTTTTTTGTTACTGCTATAATTATTGCAGCTTCTATTCCCTGCCTTGCAAAAGTTGGGACCAGGACCAGATGACGGTCATTGGTATGTACTGTCGCTGAATCTTAAGGGGAAACGATTTGAGGTGCTGGATTCGTTGCGTGAAGAAGATAGTCCATCTTTAATTGAGCACACAACAAGGTATATGAATGCTATAAAGAAGGCTTGGTTGATTTCATACAAGGACTCGCACAAGCAAATTCAAGATTATGAACTCGTGTATATTGATGTTTTTAAACAAGAGAACGGGTTAGTTGTTCATCTGTATTCCCTATTTTAGATGTAGCCCCATTTGTCAGATATCATGTTTTATGTACTCACATACACACTCTGTTTTCAGCATTGATTGTGGCTACTTCGCTCTCATGTCTTTGGAGCTGTGGAATGGGAAAATTATTTCTTCCTTCACCCATGAGCAAGTACCGGCACTCAGAAATTTTTTGACATCGAGGTGGCTAAATCACACTCAAAACAGATGCAAAGAGTGGCGCTATCATTTGTTTGGCAACAGTTCGTGAGGTATCAACTGTCATCATCTTCCTTTTTTTGTTGTGAGAGCATTTTTTAGTGCTGGTCTTAAATTGATGTTAACTAGTCGAAAGAAGTAGTTTAGCATTTTCTTTGTTGGCACACTGGTTGTTTTTTAGTGTCTTATCATCACACATAGAAGAAATTCAGTACCAGATGGTAACATATACCTTACGTGGCTGCTATTTTCTTATATAAATAGGCTGATAAAAGTTGGTCTCTCATTCTTTTTTGGTCATGAAATTTATCTCGTAACTTGCATTTTGTATTGCTGATAACTAGTATGAATACAAGCTGATAGTTTTCCAAAAAAAATAGGTGGAATAACTTTTTTCAATTGCATATAGTGTTGAAAACTCATTGTAGTGAAATGACACATGTAAAACATATAGAAAACTGAGAGATATCCCACAAATAACTTGCCCAATATGTTTACAATAAGTTTCACCACAAAATTTTTAAAACTCCAGCCCACAAATCTGCTGATAACTTACATAAATATAGGTGCTATAATTCGGATTACATTTTTGCACTGATAACAATCAGCAAAACAAATGAAGATAAGTTTCTTGTCCATTCATTATTAGTGACGATCTTGTTTTCTCTTTCATTCATCTTGCTAGAGGTGACGTACACGTGCGCTTGCCGTGGTGCACGCTGCCGCAAACACTGCACTTTCTTTGTTTTGCTGGTTTTGCAATGTCAAAGGGATGCTGATGCTTCTTTGTTTTCGGCCATCCTTTCGTGACAGTCTTCGAAGGGTCTAGTATCGTTTTTGTGTTCGGGGAATGGGATGCAGCGGCTGGCATGTTGGCGCTAGCTTGTATTGTCACTGGGATGCTTGTTTGTCCCGTGTTTGGGTTGTCCATGTTAGGTATGCTTGTTTGCTGTTCGGCATGGACAACTTCACTCGTTACGACCACTGGAATAGAACATGGATCTTGTTGTGATTGCAACGATCCTCTAGCTTCTTCCTTGTCCTTTCTGGCCTTCTTACGTTGGCTTTTTGTTAGCGCGTCCATTTCTTCCTTGAAAGCATATAGGTGCTTCTTGGCCACCCTGGCCCCATCATCTGTGAGGCAAGCGTCCTTGGCTGTTGCCTTGAAGTCCCTTAGCATTGATGTATATCGCATGATGCTTTTTCCCTCCTCAGGCATGCTCTTACTAACTGTTGGTTGTTCAAAATCAGGTTTGATTAGATCTTCCTGTTGATCCCAAGTCCACCTCTTTAGAATATACTTCTCAGGTATCTCGTAGACCCTGATTTGGTCCATCACTCGTAACACATGTGCGCAGAGTATACCATCTTGCTCAAACTTGCAACAAGTGCATGAATATGTCCCTTCATCCATGTTTGCTTGCACATGGTATTCTCTGTCCCCATATTTTGGTATGATTCCTCTGACTGAGCCAGTTTTCATCTTCATCTCCATCTGGAATTTGGTGAAAATATTATGCGTGTAGAGGCCCTGCACTTGTAACTCGAGTGGGTTGAAGGAGTATGTTTCTACCTCTTTGTACACTGTTTCCAGGTGCTCTTTTGACACACTCACCATCACCTTCTCCTGTATTGCAGTGTACTGTTTTGCAAATTCCACTAGCGAGTTATTTGGGTTGACGTACTTCTTCAACACAGCGTTGAATCCCTCGCTCCTTGTCATTGTCTGCAAGAATGAGAAGAAGTCGTGCATGTAGTACACCAGGACCCAGCATTCCCTGTTTTCCCACAGCCAATGGAAATGCTCGTTGCCCATTTGCCCATGATCGCCCAACATCTTCCACCATTTTCCCTCAAACTCCTCAACTGCGTTCAAAAACCAAGTAGATGGTAATTTTAGTGCACACATCATGGTAAATCTAATACACTTAACATGATAACTTGCTTCAGGGGATAGTATGTGGTAATTTCAGTGCACACCTCATGGTAATTCTAATACACTTAACATGATAACTTGCTTCAGGGGACAGTATGTGGTAATTTCAGTGCACACCTCATGGTAATTCTAATACAGTTAACATGATAACACCTCATGGTACTCATGTTCTCAACTACATAGTTATATGTGACCCAATCTCATATAACTCTTCCACTCCATGCAATAGTGAAAAAGATGGTAAGTCAACTACACATATCATGATAACTTTTGATGCACTTATCATGATAACTTCCTTCATGCAACACTAGGTGGTTGTAGTCAATGCAGATTTTGGTAACTATAACTACATGGCAAACATGCTAAAGTGGTCATGGTCACTTAAGAACATGAGTACTGGTAACTCTTTCACAACAGTCCAGTTTTTCACATGAAACCTTATTTTTATCAACGTGGGGAAAATGTTTAATGTTGGTCATAATTTACTATATTTCAGCATGGTAACATTGGATATCGCGGCACAATTATGTAGTTTGCGGCAACATGAGTGGAGTGTGTTGTGTGGAAATACAATACCATTCAAGCTGTTGTCAACATAATCTTTGAATGCTTTGTTCAGTGGTTCATCATCGGCCATTAACCTCCCAAGCTTCTCATGTGCTTTCTTCATAATGTGCCATCTGCAATTTCTGTGTACTATCCCGATGAACACCTCGTCAATAGCATTCCTCATGGCAAAGTCCTGATCTGTTATTATGTTCTTTGGTGCAACCCCACCCATCGCATGCAAGAACATGTTAAACAGCCACACAAAATTGTCAGTCAGTTCGTTTCGAATGAAACCACAACCGAATTGGATTGATTGCCCGTGGTTGTTAATGCCAATGAAGGGGGCACACGACATCTTGTACATATTAGTCATGTACGTTGTGTCGAAAGACACAATGTTGTTGTATTTTGCGTATTGCCTATGTGATGCACCATCTATCCAGAACACGTTTTCCACCCTGTCTTCATCATCAAGTTTCATTCTCCAATAGAAATCTGGATCTTTTGCCCCGAGCTCCTCAAAGTATGCAATTGTGCTCCCCACGTCTGCATTACGGTACTCCTTGTGAAACTTGGCTCGCTGATTCGCAAGGTCCTGTGTTGTGTATGGTACATTCTCAACTCACCATAGAACCATGAAATTAGTTGCATTTGCCTTGCGGTGTCTATGTTGCATTCATGTAGAATCCGTAAGAAATCTTGCTCGTCTTTGGGAATGTTCCTATGTGAGGCTAGAAATTTTGTCAGAGATGGCTTTCTTATCAGTGGATGGTTGTGGTTGTCATCAAAGCGTTCGACTCTCCATCATGCATCCTTGTGCGTAAGGTAAAGGTGGGCTGGACACTCAGACCTCTTAACCTTACGCCTTTTTCTCTTCTTCACGATGCCTTCTGGGTTCAGTACATCCTGCACCTCCTCCTTCTTCTTCTTTGGCTTGCCGCCTTTCCCACACACCAGTAGTGCTCTTCTCACTGTGTTGCCCTTCAGTGTTCTTGTGTACTCTATCCTTGTCCCAAATCCATTTCTGAGTGCATATAGCTTGTAGTGAGCAACAACCTCCTCAAAACTTTCAAACTTCATTGTTGTATCAGGAGCCTTAGGTGTGAAATATGCCTCAGCGTTAACTCCTCCTTGATTAGCGTTGAGCGCTCCTGTTTTTGGACTTGCTGGCTCGCTGACCGACACATCAAAGAACCTTTCTTCTCCCCCAACACTAGAACTTGCTTCCTTGCTTGGCCCATGGATCCTCTGGTTATATGTAGGTGGAGCACCTGCATGTTTTTCATATGAAATGTTTTTGTCATAACATGATTTCTCATTGTTTGGTGGTAACTTGTATTGAACAGTTGTGGTAACTTGTAGTATGCTGTGATGATAACATTCTGCTTCCAACATAAACATACAGTGTGACACTTTTGTAAGTGAGTTGCCACTTACCAGAAGCAAAGCTAGTCGTACGTGCATCATCATCATGTTGTTTCTCTTGTCCAGCACTATCTGTGGCATTTATGTTATATCCATGGTTTTCCGACATGTTGTTGAAGCACCTGCTTACACATGTTAATAGCATATGTGAGACAACTAAAAATAACACTGTTGTTTACATACATCAATCACATTTTTGCACATGGTGCATGCTATCTTTTTGTACTTTTTTTGTGATTCTTTTTGAGTTGACATGGATATTATCATTTTTTCTGCAGGTAACAATTTGTTACTCACTCGGGACTCTACTATACTCGGCACACCATTCCCTGCTTCAAAATTTTAGTTCAAGTTTTTTTTTGATGGTAGCTTTTTGCATAGATGCACCATGATGGCATGGTAACAGATGACAATACTGATGATAACTTTTGTATGAAAAAATGTGGTAGCTTTCTCTACACAACAATTATAGCCTAATTGTAACAAGAGTGGATTCTGTTATGGTGTTGTGACTTCATATTTTACATACAAAAAGTATTTTTTGTAGCCTAATTTCACTGTTTTTTGTGCAAATAAGTTGAAAAGGAATTGTCTTTTTTCAAGAAAAAATCTTTGCATATGCCCTGATAACTCATGTATTCTGTCATGCTAGCTTCTATGCACATTGTACAATAAATTAGGAAAAAAATGGCACTTTTTTCTTCCTTTTTTCATGGGGCTTTTTTGGGTTGAACTGAAATGGAATTCAGATACAGTAGGGAGTGCTTAGATGTACCTGATCCACCTGGATTCTTGCTGGATTCTGGATGCCTGGTGAGTTCTGGTGTCCCTTGTGGTAGATCAAGTCGAGATCAGGTGGTAACTTGAGCCCTCCAAGCGTTTTTGCATGATTTCGCGATGATTTTTGCTGGATTCTGGACGCTTGGTGAGTTCTTGTGTCCCCGGTGGTAGATCAAGTCGAGATACTGTGGTAATTTCAGTTTCCTCAAGTGTATTGCATGTTTTGTGAAGCAATTGCTGGGTCAAATCGGGGGGAGGGGGGGTAGAGGACGGAGATGAATGGTTGAGTTCGTCGCCAGGGAGAGAGGAATAGGAAGAGGAGGGTCAATGGAGAGTGTGTGTTGCGTTTTCTTGCTGTGGAGATAAGAAAGTTGGGTTTTAGGGGGAGGAGGTGGTCCGTGATGACATGAGGGGCGCTGAGATGGGCCTCGCGATTGCCTCCGCTCGACGGCTCGGCCTCGCGCGCTACGAGCGCTCGGCCTCGTGAAGGAGGGATCGTTCGGACCTATACTGTAGGTACGAACGTTTGGTATATATCAAAGTCCAAAATAAAAATAAAACAGCAACATGGTGATTTCTTACGCTTCGTGGATGATAATTTGCTTTACACGTAAACCCAACATCTGAAATCGCTGTAAATTCTAAAACGCAGCACAATTCATAACGAAGTTGCAGAAAAACTCCAACAAATAGGATGTAAATCAAAATCCATTTGTATCTTGCAGAATTTCCACGAAGCTTCAAAAGAGCAACGCTAGCAGATTCATGTGTATTTGTTTCGTGCAAAACTCGAAAAACCATGACATTATTTGTAGTAAGATCCTATATCGTTTCCATTTCTGGGTTGTTACGTAGTATAGATGTTACTCGTAGTAGAATTCACCCATGTCTGTCTGTCGATCGATGGAAGAGAGAAAGGCCAAAATTGAAATAGCTTTCCCGCAACGCGAGTAGTACGTATAATAAAGCAGGGGATTGATTCACGCTGTCGTCTTTGTTCGGGGACCGGACCAGATGAGATGGGCAGAATGGCAGATCCGCACGCAGCGTGTATATCGAACTGCCACCACCTCTCCTTGCCCCGCGCCCGCGACTCTCCATTCTCCTTCCCACCCTTGGGCTTGGTGTTGGTGGCATCTCAGCTCCGATCGTCTGCGACTCCCCTACCCGTCCCGCTCCACGCCACCTCCCCGTCCGGTATATCCCATGGCTCCCTCTTCCTCCGCGTCCGCGTGCCTGTCGATTCGCCGTAGCTTTTTTTCTTTTTTTTTGGAACTGGCCAGCAATTGCTGGTTTTCATTGGCTTAGCAGAAAGAGAGGGACAGAGTTGTTTGATCAAGTGATCGGTGGGTGATGAAGAGAAACCAACAAAGAAAGAAGTGAAGTATCAAGCCGATATCTCACGCTACATGCCCGAAAGGTTATACTCTAAGCATGCAGCTCCAGCTATCCTCCATTGCTCCATGTCGCAGCGGCAGGCCTTGATGGTGTTGTCCGCGCTCGGCAGCTTTCCTTTGAACACATAGGCGTTCCTCTCCATCCAGATCAGCCAGCTGATGAGTGCGATCATGGATTTGGTGCCTCTCCCAGCTGCCGGTGCAGCGGCGTCAATGATCATCTGAACCTTGGCAGTAGTTGTTGATCCCTCGCTCCATATATCAGGGTGCAGGGCGGAGCAGCTAATCCAGGTCGCGATAGCTTCTACCCGCGCTGGTGCGGATTCTCTCGTTCCCGCCCGGATAGGCCCCTGATTAAGGCAGGCATACTGCGCAGGTGGAAGAGCAATGGCAGTTTATGATTTAATGATCCCGTGAAGCTTGGAACTTCTCCTCCTTCTTGTTGAAATAATAACTAGTCAAGTTCTTGCATCAGACTTTGCATTTTTCGAACTAATAATCTGTCCATACTCTGACCCATACAAGTGTCTTTTCCTACAGAACTAATTTACACCTTCATATCATCTTCCCATAAAAAATACAACTTCTCCAATATAATTACTATAGAGTACGTTATAATAATCTAGCATGTCCCAGCAAAAAAAAAGTGGTGTACAAAAGGTTGATCAAGACCAGCTTACAACTTCTTCTTGCATTTGATGTATCAAGATCAGCGTAGTACTTATTGAGATGCATGCATATTCTTTCCTAAGCTGGTTCAATTGTAAGGGGCTCTGGTTTAGTTGTATGGAACTTCTTTCCTAAAAAATTTATTGTTCTTTAACGTCATAAATAACCGCTCTGGTTTTTTTTAGGGGAAAACAAATAACTTCTCTGTTTACCTGTGTGCTAACTGATTTTGTGTATAATTCAAATTTATGGCCCTCTTCTTTCATACTCCCTCTGTCCCAAAATTCTTGTCTTAAATTTGTCTACATACGGATGTATGAAGTCGCGTTTTAGTGTTAGATACATCCGTATCTAGACAAATGTAAGACAAGAATTTTGGGACGGAGGGAGTATAATTAATCTATTGTTGTATACCATCATAACCTGTTAACCTATGCCTACACATATAGGTCAGCTAATTCTGCAGGACATGGAATTGTTAGTTTTCTGAATATTTGGGGGTTTTCTCTTTTTCTCTGAGTAATGTGGGAATTTGTAACGCGAAGTAGGTGCCTTGAATTCCATTTGCTGTTGATGATAGATATATAGTGCAAATGCTGCAATTCCCTTATCTGAATTAGGATTTAGGACAAAGCATCAACAAGGTGTGAACCATATAAGCTGTTTGGGCCTTGCAGTAACAATGAAGGCGTGAAAGTTTGAAAGAATATGACGCATCGACTTTGCTCGTAAAACAGATATGTTCAGACTTTTTTTTTTCCGATAAAGAGATATGTTCAGACTTACGCGGGTGGATCTTAAGCTGCTTTTGACTAAGTGTATTATTAAGCCATTTGATCTGATCAGTTTGCTGTGTGCATTTGAAATTCCCACCAACATAGCACAATAAATATTCATGGTGACGTATGAAGACACTTCTATGTTCTCTCCCTTTTGTTCATATGTTGTCTACTGTAAACAATTTAGGTTTGTACCATGAATGCGGATTATAATTCACAAAATTTAACTCCTCTCTGGCAACTTAATTTCACTATGTCTGGAATGTCATCTGATGATGCAAGTGCTGAAGTGAGGCCTGAAGGAGAAGTTTCTGGTGAAAAGGTAGAAGAAACTCAAGATCAGAATGAAGGCAGTGGCATGCCCTCGCCACAGGAGGAGGTACTGTCTTTTCCTGGTACCCTTTCTTGGGGGTGGTCTTGGCCTCTGGGGTGTATATTATTCATGTTATCTTTGTTCCAAACTTGTATGGGTACTCACAGGAGGCAGCAATCAAGAAAAAATATGGAGGAAAAATGCCCAAAAAGTCATCACTTATATCAAAGGTCAATGCCGTTGTCTTATAATGTCTTCATTTCCCTTTCAGATTAAATTATGCAACCTTTATATAAAGTAACACAGGTGTATAATTAACTTTTAGTTCAAATTAAAATGGTATAACCTCAATTTGAAATATCAGGACCATGAGCGGGCATTCTTTGATTCTGCTGATTGGGCTTTAGGAAAGGTAAGCCTGGAATCTTTTGAAAAGCTAATCTAGTGTGATATCTACAACTCAAAGAAACTAAATAAGAAATGCAATTGTAACAGTTTTACTTCTTCGTTTGTTTGCTGCAGCAAGGTGGAAGTCCCAACAAGCCTAAAGGACCCCTTGAAGCCCTTCGACCAAAACTACAGGTATCCATACTAATGCCCATTAGATGCAAACTTCAGCTTATGCTTTCAGTATTCTGTTTTTTACTTTTTAGTATAATAAGATGTATAGTTGAATGATCTGTGCTCCTTATACTGTAAAATAAGTGGATATCCTGATCATGCAGCTCTTAGCTCTACAAAGTATGCTGTCCCATTCTCATTGCTTGAAGCTTGACAACATGTCTTTCATTACTAAAGATGGCAATGTTGAAGTCAACTTGCAATGATATGTTTTGCCAAGTTCATCTCTTCACTCAATTAAAACAAAAGTTCATCTCTTCACTTGTGTTTCCTGACCTACTTTCAGCCTACTCAACAAAATGCTCGTGCCCGCCGATCTGCGCATCCTAAGCATCTAAGTCCTTGTATTTTTGTGTTCAATGTAGTCCCAGTCTCACACATCATTATCTTGCCTGCCGAGGAGCTGACCCAGAATGATGATCCAACTTAAGGCAAGAACAAGGAATAAGCATAATATGCATCGTGCTTTTTATAGGGAAAGTCACGGTTCTGCTGTCATCATGCCAAAACTGTTGCCTTGTTAAATAATTAGCACCGGTGCTTATATTATGCCTGAGGTTGAGCTCTGCAGTTTTAGCTGTGGCATATCTGGCTTCTTCCACATTCAGCTATGCCTGAACCAGCTAGGAATGAACATTTCATGATGGTGGTGTTGTAGTGCCGGATGTGTAAGAAGAAATAATAACAATGGAACTTCATATCTTAACAACACTTTCAAGCAACTGTGACTTGTGCTGATTTATACCTTTTTTTTGCGGGGTGCTGATTTATACCTAATGGGCCAATATATATAACATCATGTCTAAACTGTGCAGCCCCAAGATTAAAATAATGTAGATACCAACTCCCACAAAATGGTAATTGAAAGCCTTCACAAACCGGTGTTCTTTAGCTTTTCACACACGACTTGGTTTGGAGTTGGAGGTGTTGAGACCGAAAAGAATATAAAGATAGGTACAATGATAATGGACAGTAAGTACATTAGTGAACACAGAATAAGCCTCAATCATGCGGACCATGTCCAAAACTTGTGGAGAGGTGTTGTGTTAGCAATCTCACCGGGACATTGGCAATTGCACAAAAGACTTAATTGGTTAAGCAACTCAGGGAGAAACATGTTAGCCTGGCTAGAGTTTACAGCATTATCGGGAATTTCTTTGGGACCCTAGAGAATGCGCACCAAACGATCGCTTAAGACAGTATGCAGCAACCTAAGCCGTGAACAATCAGAGTTCACATATATCGTGCAAGTTAGTGATGAAAGCCTAAGACACTATGCTACGAAGACAACGGACATCTCTGATGACATGAGGGCTGCTGATCCAGTGTTACATACAGCGTGAAAGTTGATGCTGAAAGCAAAATAAAGATGCTCATCTGGACTAAGGTGCGGCCAGGTTGATGTCAACTTGTAAAGGACTGCAGGGTAGGCTGTTGTTAGTTGAGCATCCAGGTATACTTGCTTGAAGGTCTGTCTCAACTAGACGTTGGTTCACCCGGATCTTCTTGTGATGTCCTACCCAAAAAAAGAGGTGTCATGACTTGTGACCAAGAGATAAGATAATTTGTATCCTATGTCATGTCTTAATAATGAAAATGGACCATTGTCTGAAATCTGCGGTATACAAGCTCTACCTGCTCCAGTGGGCTCAGGTGCATCCCGTTTGTGAGAGAGTGAATTCTGCTCGGTTGAACTCTCTGGTACACCCAACGAGTAAAACAAATCAGTACCCTACCGTAATTGTGTGTGTGTGTGAGGGGGGGGGGGGGGGGGGGGTGAACTAACAGGGAACCATAAGAACAGTGGTAATGCATTAAAAGTTTAAAACCCTATGACTACATTGTGCCCCAGTAAAATCAGGATTGACGTGTTGTAGGTATGCCAAACGTGTTTCCTTGAGAAGCAAAAATGTTGCTTGTTAGTTACACAAGAGGAACTCCGCCTATGTTGTCTCAACATAGCCGGTCCCAAGCCCGGGTAAAGGAGGAGGGTTGTGATAGGCTTGGCGAGCCAACGTAAAAACTCAGCCACTCTTATGGAGATGAAACCCAAAAGATTTTCTGTGCCAGAGCCATGAGTTGGTTGCGAGATCTTATGGGTTTCACCTCTAGCCTACCCCAACTTGTTTGGGACTAAAGGCTTTGTTGTTGTTGTTGTTGTTGTTAGTTACACAAGAGGGGGTGGAAACCCTGAAACAAAAAAGCTCTAGTGCTTCTCACCATGAATTGTGTGCGGTGACCTCAGTAAACAATCGGTTCGTCCCACCGCTCTGCAGCAACAGCGATTCTCAGATATATAGCCAAGAAGCTTGTCCGCTAAGGTAGACATCGCCACTTCGCAACTTCGCCTAATTTCAGATATATTTTCCATCATGTGTGCATTATGTTCTTCCAAAATGGTCATAAGCGGGTGGTCTGCCTGCGTTTGCACTATCAGTTACATAAACAGAAGGAGCACAACTCGATGTAACATGAAGAAATCACAACTAACAATAAGAAATTAATGACTCACAAGTGACGGGTATTTCAATCGGAGATGGTTGGAGAAATCTTCTTGTCCAGTTTCAGTGAAGCTGCTTCGTAGCATGGGAGTAATTGGGTTGTGTTGGTGCTTTGTGCCAACAAAACCTGGGGCATGATGGGGCAGGTCAGAAGCTACATCTGCTCGGTGAGTGTGGCTTTCACAGTGGACTCTGGAGTAGCAAACATCTTGAGCGCGCCTAAACTGGCATGTAAAACAGGAAGGAATAAAAAATATGAACGTGTACATGACCACTGCATGTGTTCAACTACTGAACCGAACACTATTCTGTCATTCAGTGAAAGCACATACTGTCTGTATGCAAATTTAAATGGGAGAGGTCTCACACTAGCTCCAGCGAATGATGTATCTCCATCCACGTTGCTAGTAATCACTTCTATCATCTTCTTAACTGACTCGTAGTCAAAAAGACTAATCCTTGGTAGATGGTCTTTTGTCTTGGAAAGTGGACCAAGATCAAGATTGTCCAAGTAGAATACCTGCACGACATTTGCACATTCAAATATTATGGTCTGAGCTGAAGAGAATTATGATACACAAAAATAATAGGAAGAAAAAAGGACCTGAAGAAACAGGTGGCAGCCAACAAGATGTACAGTGATGTTCCGGTTGCGGATATCAGTTTTCAACTTCCCAACAGCTCTGTTCAAATGCTCGAGTACATAAGCACACCAATTAAATTCTTTAATTTGCGAGATATCGTTGAGTGCGGCCCAGAAATCTATGGTGATGTAGTCATGCTTAGTTGATGGAGCCAAGAGGTGCCCAACAACAAAAATAACAAAGGCTATCTTGAAGCAATCTATCTGGACATTGCTGGAATCTCCATTGATGTCATCTCTCAGGAGATAAGCCTCCGCGGCCTTTAGACTATGCGCACCTTTGCTCAAATAGGCAGAAGCTCGCATGAACTCTTTGCAAGCTTCAGACGGCTCGGTTGTATCGGGGCATATCGATCTGGTGCCGCATGGCAGACTGAATACCTTCTGGACATCATGGTCCTGGATCTGCAGAACCCTTTGCTCGTCTATTTTCAGTGTACTCGACTCGACGTCGACTCTTTCCATTAGCCACGCGCTGAACTTCAAATTCAACTTTGCCAGCATCTTGATCCCCAGCATCCCACCAAAGCCTATCTCCTCGACCAAATCCCTCTTAAATTTGTTAAACTTGCCAACGAGCGAGCACACCTTCTGCACCGAAATCCTTGACGTGACAGAAGGTGCGGATCCAGGAGCGCATATTGCTTCGCCTGGATCAGCATCTGCTATGTCGGCAGCTCCGTGATCCCTGCCGCTATTCTCTGTGGCTGTGGCGGCGTCTCGCTGGTCTTGTTCCAAGGTGGCATGCGGTGCCGGCTGCTCCAGTGGCGCCACCATGTGATGAACTAACTAACAGACGGACAGCACACAAGTAAATTTTGCTGACTCCTCTAAACAAGGCGCTGCAAAAAAAGGATTTACGAGTGGGCGTGTGATCGGTCCATTGGTTTGAAGTTTAAACTAGCTGATAACGAAAGGAGGAACTCTGAACAAATGGACAGAGAGCATTTCTCATACCCGGCAGTAAGAACCTACTTAGATTCGTAAGACCATGAGTACCTGAAGGGGACCGGGGACGTACCTGGCCAAGGCAGCAGTCGCGCCGGCGTCTCCAAATCACCACCTTCAGCCGGGCGACCACACCTCACTAAGTTCTCCGTAGCTCAACTGCCATGGATTGCGAGCAGATGAGAGGGGTTTGCGAGCAGGGGTGTGTGTGGTGTGATATGAGGGTGGGTGGACAGATGGGGGTTGGAACCACCGTAATAATTGTTGGATGATACACTTGTGGGGGTTAAGCCCAAGAGTCTTGCTATGCGTACGACTCTTGCTTGTCCGATTTCATACGACATAGCAGATCAAGCCGTTTAACTCCTGATCCAAATGGCAGCACACCACTAGACTAGGCATCGTATAGAGTCGGACAGAATAAGATCGTACACGCAGTAGTTCCGTAAGCCCAAAGGCATCCCAAATGCTAATCTCTAGTAGATCCCGCAAACCGAATTGCGGGATCCATTTCGCATATCCGTCCTGATTAGATTCTTCAAATCTGGTTATTTTAAGAAAAAAATTGCGAGAATCTGCGAGCTCATTTCCTCCATATCTACGTGATTTCATTCGATTTTGTCGGGCCCCTATCTGTTGGCCAAACTCACTTCCGCTGCCTCTACTCCCTGCCGCCGCAAATTCCCACCCCTTTGTTGCTACCCGTGGCTGCCCTGCGCAGCCTGAAATCTCCGCCGCTTTGCGTCGCATCATTCCACCTCGTTTTGGCGCTCGGGGGTGCTTGTGTTCACCGCTCGCGGCCGTCGCCAGTGCCATGGATCCGCCCCGGAGCTCGGCGTGCGGGCTTGTAGCTTGCGGATCTGGTTGGTTCCGGTGCCTATGACCGGCGCACGTCTGAGGAAGAGGGCAGCGTGACTTTGCTTTGGCCGACGGGGAGAAGAAAGGGGGGCGCGACGCGGTTTCGCTTCGTGCGACGGGGAAGAAGAAAGGGGTGGCACGGCTTTGCTTCGGTCAGCAAGGGAGAAGAAAGGGGTGGCGTTGTGTGGCTTTGCTTCGGCCGAGGTATGTACAACACCCGTGGTTCGTGCTCAATTTGGCCCGGAGTAGGTTCGGGTGAAATTCATGGCTATTTTGTGTGCATTTTGTAGATGGATTGGAGTTCTCATCTTTGTCCGATGATTCGGACACAGAAGAGATATGATCCTCGACGACGACGATGACAACCTAGTGTTGTTGCATCTCGTCGACGAATTTGAGGGAGACCAAAGAAAAGGCGACGTGGATCGTCGAGGATGAGAGAGATTTGGACTTGAAGTACAAGTATGACAATGTTGTTAGTCATGTGAAGCCTGCCAGGGATGCAAATGAGATCACTGCATTTCTTGAGACCTACCGGAACATCAAGAACCATGATTCGCATAACCAACTCCAGCATGATCTTAATGAACATCGGTGGCAACTCTATGGGGGGAGATAGATCCCCATTTTTATTCATTTCTATTTGTGTGAGATTTGAACAATTTGGTGTTGTAATAATTATTTCAATTTGAACATTTTTTATAATGAAAACTATTGTTGTATTGTGAATTGCTTTTTGGACCATTTATATATTCATATGTTGAATTTATATTACGATTCCAGACGGTTGATATCATTGAAATGTGTAATTTGTTTGATGTTATGCAAAATTTACGATGCCACCAGCACTCCGCCGGAACAGATCCCGCAAACGCGTCCCACAAAACATTTGTGGGACGCGTTTGCGGGATCTGTTCCGCCAGAGCGCTCGCGCCACCATATAATTGTGGGCGCCCTTATATGCGTTTTGCAGGCCGCCTGGTTGCGGGATCATCTAGAGATGCTCTAACCCGCAAAATGGACACAACATCCGTCCGCGGACAGGGAGACCAGTCTGAAGATAGGAAGACCAGTTTGCGGACAGAGATCCGACCATCCGACGTACATTTCAAACTCTGTGAAAGGATCGATATGGTTGACTTCCATGCCAATTTTTAACTTTTCTTAACAAATTAGGGTTAGCAACAAATAGTTTATCTAGATATGCAACTAGGTGGGCAACCTATATGATGCTAACAACACAAGCAACACGAGCAAGAAAATGGTACAACACAAGTAAAGGTTGTACAAAGTAAAGGTAAGAGATAACCACAAGTGGAGACGGTGAAGACGAGGATCTGTTACCAAAGTTCCTTCTCTTTGAGAGGAAGTACGTCTCCGTTTAAGCGGTGTGGAGGCACAATGCTCCCCAAGAAGCCACTAGGGCTGCCGTATTGTCCTCGTGCACTCACACAATGCGAGAAGCCATGATTCCACTAGTGGTGCCCTTGAAGGCGGTAACCGAACCTTTACAAACAAGGTTAGGGCAATCTCCACAACTTAATTGGAGGCTCCCAACAACACCATGAAGCTTCACCACAATGGAATGTGGCTCTGAGTTGACCTCAACCGTCTAGGGTGCTCAAACACCCAAGAGTAACAAGATCCGCAAGTGATTGGTGGGGGGAATCAAATTTCTCTTGGTGGAAGTGTAGATCTAGGCCTTCTCAACCAATCCCTAAAGAATCAACAAGTTTGAGTGGCTAGGGAGAGAGATCGGGCAGAAATGAGCTTGAGAGCAACAATGGAGCTTGGGGGAGGAAGAGGTAGTCAACTAGAAGAAAGATGACTCCTTTATATAGTGGGGGAAGGGATCCAACCGTTATGCTCCCACTGTCCGTGCATAAGCGATAGTACCGCTTGGGTGAGTAGTACTTCCGCTGGCACGAAAGTTCTGGCCACACAGTTCAAGATGAACATGTCAAGGAGGCGGAAGTACTACCGAAGCAGTACTACCGCTCCCACCAATGGTAGTACCGCGTGGTGTTGGACTGTAGCCAAAACTCGCGGTAGTAGGGGAGGGAAGGGCGGTAGAACCGCCCAGAGAAGTACTACCGTGGGGAACTGCCGCTCTACTACCGCCCGTGGAACAGACTAGACCAGAACAACAAAATTAAGCGGTACTCTCCACGGCACAAGCCAGCGGTAGTTCCACTGGAGCGGTACTACCGTGGCTTGGAGCGGTACTTCCACCTATTTGTAGAGGGTTCAGTAAACCCGCGGTAGTAGGGTGGTGGTTATGCCCGCAGTACCGCTGGAGCGGTACTATCATTCATAATTGTCGCTCTACTACCGCCCATTCACAGAACCATCAAAATAAGCGGAAGTGGGAGCCATACTGCACAACGACAGTATCATAGGAAGGGTACTACCGTGGGGCAGAGCGGTGCTACCGCTTAGCCTATTCTGACAAGGTCTAGACGCAAAGGATGGACAAGCTTAAATGTCGGGAAAGAACAAGGGTGTAAAGAGATCACCCAAACCTTTCCGAAGCGGACCCCCTTTTAATAGTACAGTGTACCTACGACTCAAGCCCACCAAAAAAGAAACGCAAGAAAAACACCGTCTTCATAAATATCCATGGGGGTTCCAATCGCCTTGTGCCATAACATAGATTATCTAAAATGCTCAATGCACACGATCAGTCCACAAAAGCATTGTCATCAATCACCAAAACCACCAAGGGAGAAATATGCCCTAACAATCTCCCTTTCTTTGGTGGACTGATGACAACACGGGATTTGCACAAGGATATGATAAGATAACATGCAATCCCAACATCTACAAAATATATATGGGCTCCCCCTAGATGTGTGCACTATTTGAGTATGCCTTTGGAATGCGAAGCACACTCACTAGGAATTTGCACTCCCCCTATATTTTATAAACTGTCAATACTTGCAACCATAATATAAGATGAATAAGCAAGGATGCAAGTAAATAGCATGTGAGCATAAAGATAGGCACAAGATAGATAACATCTCACAACCTAATACATAGACATAAAGATAAAGATAAGGTAGCATATGTCTCACACCATATAATAGGTACTAAAGGTTCCACACACGGACATAAAGCAAACCAAATGAAAGAGTTCACGAGAGAACGAAAGCAACAACAAAGAAGGCACAATTCTGACTCTGCAAATCCCTAAGCTCTCTCCCCCCTAGGCATCGAGACACCAAAATGGCAAAGAGCACTAGACACGACCAAGGTGATGGTGAAGCGCCAGCTGACACGTCATCAACGTATCTATAATTTTTTATTGTTCCATGTTATTATATTACCCGTTTTGGATGTTTATGGGCTTTACTATACACTTTTATATCATTTTTGGGACTAACCTACTAACCGGAGGCCCAACCCAAATTGCTGTTTTTTTTGCCTATTTCAGTGTTTTGAAGAAAAGGAATATCAAACGGAGTCCAAACAGAATGAAACCTTCGGGAGCGATCTTTTTGGAACAAACGCAATCCAGGAGACTTGGAGTGGACGTCAAGCAGCAGTCCAGGTGGCCATGAGGCAGGAGGGCCCGCCCTAGGGGGGGTGGGCGCTTTCCCCACCCTCATGGGCCCCTCGTTGCTCTACCGACCTACTTCTTCCTCCTATATATACCTACATACCCCGAAAACATCAAGGAGGACCACAAAACCCTATTTCCACCGCCGCAACCTTCTGTACCCGTGAGATCCCATCTTGGAGCCTTTTCCGGCGCTCCGCCGGAGGGGGAATCAATCACGAAGGGCCTCTACATCATCGCCAAGGCCTCTCCTATGAGTTGTGAGTAGTTTACCACAGACCTTCGGATCCATAGTTATTAGCTAGATGGCTTCTTCTCTCTCTTTGAATCTCAATACAAAGATCTCCTCGATCTTCTTCGAGATCTATTCGATGTAACTCTTTTTGCGGTGTGTTTGTCGAGATCCGATGAATTGTGGGTTTATGATCAAGTTTATCTATGAGAAATATTTGAATCTCCTCTGAATTCTTTTATGTATGATTGGTTATCTTTGCAAGTCTCTTTGAATTATCAGTTTGGTTTGGCCTACTAGATTGATCTTTCTTACAATGGGAGAAGTGCTTAGCTTTGGGTTCAATCTTGCGGTGTCCTTTCCCAGTGACAGCAGGGGCAGCAAGGCACGTATTGTATTGTTGCCATCGAGGATAAAAAGATGGGGTTTATATCATATTCCTTGAGTTTATCCCTCTACATCATGTCATCTTGCCTAATGCGTTACTCAGTTCTTATGAACTTACTACTCTAGATGCATGCTGGATAGTGGTCGATGTGTGGAGTAACAGTAGTAGATGCACGTAGGAGTTGGTCTACTTGTTGCGGACGTGATACCTATATACATGATCATGCCTAGATATTCTCATAACAATGTACTTTTCTATCAATTGCTTGACAGTAATTTGTTCACCCAACGTAATACTGATAACCCACAAGTATAGGGGATCGCAACAATTTTCGAGGGTAGAGTATTCAACCCAAATTTATTGATTCGACACAAGGAGAGCCAAAGAATATTCTCAAGTATTAGCAGTTGAGTTGTCAATTCAACCACACCTGGATAACTTAGTATCTCCAGCAAAGTATTTAGTAGAAAAGTAGTATGGAAGTAAAAGTAATAGTAGCAAAAGTAACAGTAGCAGTTTTGTAGTAATTGTAACAGTGGCAACGTAAAGTAACTAAGCAAAGAGCAATATGTGAAAAGCTCGTAGGCATTAGATCAGTGATGGATAATTATGTCGGATGCGATTCCTCGTGTAATAATTATAACATAGGGTGACACAGAACTAGCTCCAGTTCATCAATGTAATATAGGCATGTATTCCAAATATAGTCATACGTGCTTATGGAAAAGAACTTGCATGACATATTTTGTCCTACCCTCCCGTGGCAGCGGGGTCCTAATGGAAACTAAGGGATATTAAGGCCTCCTTTTAATAGAGTACCGAATCAAAGCATTAACACTTAGTGAATACATGAACTCCTCAAACTACGGTCATCACCGGTAAGTATCCCGATTATTGTCACTTCGGGGTTAATGGATCTTAACATGTAATAGGTGACTATAGACTTGCAAGATAGGATCAAGAACTCACATATATTCATGAAAACATAATAGGTTCAGATATGAAATCATGGCACTCGGTCCCTAGTGACAAGCATTAAGCATAGCAAAGTCATAGCAACATCAATCTCAAAACATGGTGGATACTAGGGATCAAACCCCTAACAAAACTAAGTTAATTACATGGTAAATCTCATCCAACACATCACCGTCTAGCAAGCCTACGATGGAATTACTCACGCACGGCGGTGAGCATCATGAAATTGGTGATGGAGGATGGTTGATGATGACGACGGCGATGGATTCCCCCTCTTCGAAGCCCCGAACAGACTCCAGATCAGCCCTCCCGAGAGAGTTTAGGGCTTGGCGGCAGCTCTGTATCGTAAAACATGATGAATTCTTCTCTCTGATTTTTTTCTCCCCGAACGTGAATATATGGAGTTGGAGTTGAGGTCGGTGGAGCTTCAGGGGGCCCACGAGGCAGGGGACGCGCCCTAGGGGGGCGCCGCCACCCTCGTGGACAGGGTGTGGGCCCCCTGATGTTGATTCTTTCGCCAGTATTTTTTATTAATTCCAAAAAGTTGCTCTGTGGATTTTCAGGCCATTCTGAGAACTTTTATTTCTGCACAAAAATAACACCATGGCAGTTCTCCTGAAAACAACGTCAGTCCGGGTTAGTTCCATTCAAATCATGCAAGTTAGAGTCCAAAACAAGGGCAAAAGTGTTTGGAAAAGTAGATACGACGGAGACGTATCAACTCCCCCAAACTTAAACCTTTGCTTGTCCTCAAGCAATTCAGTTGACAAACTGAAAGTGATAAACAAAAACTTTTACAAACTCTGTTTGCTCTTGTTGTTGCAAATATGTAAAGCCAGCATTCAAGTTTTCAGCAAATATTATGAACTAACCATATTCACAATAACACTTAGGTCTCATGTTTACTCATATCAATGGCATAATCAACTAGCGAGCAATAATAATAAATCTCGGATGACAACACTTTCTCAAAACAATCATAATATGATATAACAAGATGGTATCTCGCTAGCCCTTTCTGAGACCGCAAAACATAAATGCAGAGCACCTCTGAAGATCAAGGACTGACTAAACATTGTAATTCATGGTAAAAGAGATCCAGTCATAGTCATACCCAATATAAATTAATAGTAATGCATGCAAATGACAGCGGTGCTCTCCAGCGGGTGCTTTTTAATAAGAGGATGATGACTCAACATAAAAGTAAATAGATAGGCCCTTCGCAGAGGGAAGCAGGGATTTGTAGAGGTGCCAGAGCTCGATTTTGAAATAGAGATAAATAATATTTTGAGCGGTATACTTTCATTGTCAACATAACAACCAAGAGATCTCGATATCTTCCATGCTACACACATTATAGGCGGTTCCCAAACAGAATGGTAAAGTTTATACTCCCCCACCACCAACAAGCATCAATCCATGGCTTGCCCGAAACAACGGGTGCCTCCAACTAACAACAATCCTAGGGGAGTTTTGTTTGTAATTATTTTGATTTGATTTGAGCATGGGACTGGGCATCCCGGTGACCAGCCATTTTCTCGTGAGTGAGGAGCGGAGTCCACTCCTCGTGATAATAACCTGCCTAACATGGAAGATACAGACATCCCTAGTTGATACATGAGCTGTTCGAGTATACAAAACAGAATTTAATTTGAAGGTTTAGAGTTTGGCACATACAAATTTACTTGGAACGGCAGGTAAATACCGCATATAGGAAGGTATGGTGGACTCATATGGAATAACTTTGGGGTTTATGGAGTTTGGATGCACAAGCAGTATTCCCGCTTGGTACAAGTGAAGGCTAGAAAGAGACTGGGAAGCGACCAACTAGAGAGCGACAACAGTCATGAACATGCATTAAAATTAATCAACACTGAGTGCAAGCATGAGTAGGATATAATCCACCATGAACATAAATATCGTGAAGGCTATGTTGATTTTGTTTCAACTACATGCGTGAACATGTGCCAAGTCAAGTCACTCGAATCATTCAAAGGAGGATACCACCCTATCATACCACATCACAACCATTTTAATAGCATGTTGGCACGCAAGGTAAACCATTATAAACTCCTAGCTAATTAAGCATGGCATAAGCAACTATAATCTCTAATTGTCATTGCAAACATGCTTATTCATAATAGGCTGAATCAGGAACGATGAACTATCATATTTACAAAAACAAGAGAGGTCGAGTTCATACTAGCTTATCTCATCTCAATCATTTTATCATATATCGTCATTATTGCCTTTCACTTGCACGACCGAACGGTGTGGATAATAATAATAGTGCACGTGCACTGGACTAAGCTGGAATCTGCAAGCATTCAATTCAAGGGAGAAGACAAGGTAATATGGGATCTTAATTAAATCAACAATAATGCATATAAGAGCCACTTCAACATTTTCATCATAGTCTTCTCCTCTCGAACCCCAAAGAAAAGAAATAAAATTATTTACACGGGAAAGCTCCCAACAAGCAAAAGAAGAACGATAAATCTTTTTGGGTTTTCTTTTAATTACTACTACTACAGGCATGGAAAGTAAACTAGCCAAAAGCAATAACTAATTTTTTTCTTTTTTCTTAAGGTTACTAAAACACGCAAGAAGAAAGCGAGAAAAAGAAATTAAACTAGCATGGATAGTACAATGAAAAAGTATGAGCACCGACAACTAAGATGAGTGTGTGAACATGAATGTAATGTCGGTGAGAAATACATACTCCCCCAAGCTTAGGATTTTGGCCTAAGTTGGTCTATGCCCATGGATAGCGACTACTCTCTCATGTGTACTTAGGAGTGTCATCAGAGTACCACTGGCTGGCGATCTCCTCCGGATCCCACTGATAAAAGGACGATCGATAAGGGTCAAGTGGTGGTTCTGGCTCAGGCTTTGGAGCTGATGTCTGGCCCCGGTACACGTAAACGGACTCCGGCAAGATGAGGTACGTGTCTGCAGATAAGTCAAACAAAGAGGGTGCAGGCAAGATAATAGTCTCACTGTGAGTTTTATGGAATCTCAAATTATACTTAAGCATCTTCTCATCATTTTTAACAATAAACTCATGCGCTACCATACTCTTATAATCTAGAAAAGTAGGGGGCAATAGCTTTTCCTTTTTCTCATAATGCCTGATAGGTATCCTAAAGTGTTTAGCGAGGCGTGAGGCATAGATGCCTCCAAAGATGGGGCCCTTTGTACCGTTTAGACTTAATCGTTTAGCAACAATAGCACCTAAACTAACAGTGTTATCACGAAATAAAGCATGGCACAAAATAACAATATCAGGAACACTAAGGTTCCCACAGTTCCCGCGGCCAATTAAGCATCTACTAGCAAATATTGCAAAGTAATGTAGAACAAGAAAGTGTATGCTAGTAATTCTTGCATCGGAAACCTTCCTCATTTCCCCTACAGTAATCATATCAATAAATCCATCCACATCTCTACGATGTGGTTCCTCTATGCTACCCTCGAAGGGTATCTTGCAAACCGCACAAAATTCATGTAGTGACATCTCCCTAGCCTCATCATATAAATGAAACTGTACTAAAGGAGGTGATTTCTTAGAATGGAAGTAAAAAATTTGCACGAAAGTATTAGTGAGTAAGAGATACTGTTCGAGCTGGTCGTGGAGGAAGTCGGTGAGGCCCGCATCATCAGCCAAGGAATAAAAATCATCACGAATCTCGGCTGCTCTCAAGAAATCATCACAAGGCCATTCACACGGCCGAACTTCCATGACACAAGGGAGATTATACTTGGGCTTTTTATTCTCCTTACTTTGTTTATCCTTTGAGCTTTGGCTAGAAGAGCCCCTCAAAAATCTCTTCATCATTTTATGAAATTTCTGAAATTTTTAGTAACTCAAAATAAAGGTGAATCAAACTCAACAAAATTGGTAGCAACTACTCCCACAAGTGCCTAGAGAATATATCATGCATTAGAACTACTTGGGACCAAATAAATTTGACATGCAGGCTCAAGAACAGGGTCACCTAGGCAGCAAAAATTTGCAATGAAAGTACTAGAGCAAAAACTAATTGGACCATTGGAGGAGTCACATACCAAAGAACAATCCCCCCAAGCAGTTTTATGAATGGAGCTTTGAGCAAGGAGATCGAAAATGGCAGCAAGATGAGCTAGAACTCGTGCTTGAGCTGGATAGTGATTTTTTTGGGAGGAAGAAGAAGATTGTGGGTGCAGGAATAAGTGGAGGGGGGCCACCAGGGGCCCACGAGGCAGGGGGCGCGCCCTAGACCCTCGTGGCCAGGTGCTTGCTCCCCCTGCTGTGTTCTCAGTGCCAGATATTCTCAAATATTCTAGAAAAAATCATATTTCATTTTCAGGGCATTTGGAGAACTTTTATTTTCAGGGTATTTTTATTGCACGGATAATTCAGAAAACAGACAGAAAATACTATTTTTGCTTTATTTAATATAAATAACAGAAAGTAAAAGGAGGATACAGAAGGTTGTGCTTTCTAACTTCATCCATCTCATGCTTGTCAAAAGGAATCCACTAAGAAGGTTGATCAAGTCTTGTTAACAAACTCATTCCGAATCGCATGAAACCGGAGAAATTTTGAATAACACTATGTTACCTCAACGGGGATATGTACATCCCCAATAATAAGAATATCATATTTCTTCTTGACAGTAGGAAGAGGAAATTCAAAACCTCCAATAATAATCGATGGAATTTTTCCAATAGAATTGATACTGTGGACTTGAGGTTGTTTCCTCGAAAAGTGTACTGTATGCTCATTACCATTAACATGAAAAGTGGCATTGCCTCTGTTGCAATCAATAACAGCCCCTACAGTATTCAAAAAGGGTCTACCAAGGATAATTGACATACTATCGTCCTCGGGGATATCAAGAATAACAAAGTTCGTTAAGATAGTAACGTTTGCAACCACAACAGGCACATCCTCACAAATACCGACAGGTATAGCAGTTGACTTATCGGCCATTTGCAAAGATATTTCAGTATGTGTCAACTTATTCAATTCAAGCCTACGATATAAAGAGAGAGGCATAACACTAACACCGGCTCCAAGATCACATAAAGCAGTTTTAACATAGTTTCTTTTAATGGAGCATGGTATAGTTGGTACTCCTGGATCTCCAAGTTTCTTTGGTATTCCACCCTTAAAAGTATAATTAGCAAGCATGGTGGAAATTTTAGCTTCCGGTATCTTTGTTTTATTTGTAATAATATCTTTCATGTACTTAGCATAAGGGTTCACTTTAAGCATATCAGTCAAACGCATACACAAAAAGATAGGTCCAATCATTTCAGCAAAGCGCTCAAAATCCTCATCATCCTTTTTCTTGGATGGCTTAGGAGAAAAAGACATGGGATTTTGAACCCATGGTTCTCTTTCTTTACCGTGCTTCCTAGCAACAAAGTCTCTCTTATCATAACATTGATTCTTTGATTGTGGGTTATCAAGATCAATAACAGGTTCAATCTCTACATCATTATTATTGCTAGGTTGTGCATCAACATGAACATTATCATTAACATTATCACTAGGTTCATGTTCATCACCAGATTGTGTTTCAGCATCAGAAATAGAAATATCATTGGGATTCTTAGGCGTGTCTACAACAAGTTCACTAGAAGCATGCAAAGTCCTATCATTTTTCTTCTTCCTCCTCTTAGAAGGACTAGGTGCATCAACATTATTTCTGTGAGAATCTTGCTCAATTCTCTTAGGGTGGCCCTTAGGATACAAAGGTTCCTGAGTCATTTTACCCATTCTAGTTTCTACTCTAACAGCAAAGTCATGTTTATTATTATTCAATTCATGAGCAAAACATTCTGAGCCTTAAGCACTTGTTCTACTTGAGTGGTAACCATAGAAGCATGTTTACTAATGAGTTTAAGTTCACCTTTAACTCTAGACATATAATCACTCAAGTGTCCAATCATATAAGCATTACTTTTCAATTGTCTACCAACATAAGCATTGAAGCTTTCTTGTTTAGCCATAAAGTCATCAAATTCATCCAAGCATTGGCTAGCAAACTTAGTAGACGGGATTTCAACTTTATCATATCTATAGAGAGAATTTACCTTTACTACCTGTGTCGGGTTATCAAGACCATGTATTTATTCAATAGGTGGTATATTAAGGCCATGTATTTCTTCAACAGGAGGTAAATTTTTAACATCTTCAGCTTTAATACCTTTTTCTTTCATAGATTTCTTTGCCTCTTGCATATCTTCAGGACTGAGAAATAGAACACCTCTTTTCTTCGGAGTTGGCTTAGGAGTTGGTTAAGGAGATGGCTTAGGAAGTGTCCAATTGTTTTCATTAGTCAACATATTATTCAATAACACTTCAGCTTGGTCGACAGTTCTTTCCCTGAAAACACAACCAGCACAACTATCCAGGTGGTCTCTGGAACCATTGGTTAGTCCATTATAAAAGATATCAAGTATTTTATTTTTCTTAAGAGGATGATCAGGCAAAGCATTAAGTAATTGGAGAAGCCTCCCCCAAGCTTGTGGGAGACTCTCTTCTTCAATTTGCACAAAAATATATATTTCCCTTAAAGCAGCTTGTTTCTTATGAGCGGGGAAATATTTAGCAGAGAAGTAATAAATCATATCCTGGGGACTACGCACACAACCAGGATCAAGATAATTAAACTAAGTTTTAGCATCACCCTTTAATGAGAATGGGAATATCTTAAGGATATAGTAGTAGCGAGATTTCTTATCATTAGTGAACAGGGTGGCTATATCATTTAATTTAGTAAGATGTGCCACAACAGTTTCAGATTCAAAGCCATAAAAAGGATCAGATTCAACCAAAGTAATTATCTCAGGATCAACAGAGAAATCATAATCCTTATTAGTAACACAGATAGGTGAAGTAGCAAAATCAGGGTCATATTTCATTCTAGCATTCAGAGACTTTTGTTTCAGCTTAGCTAATAACTTCTTAAGATCAGATCTATCATTGCAAGCAAGAAAATCTCTAACAATTTCTTCATCCATAACATAACCCTCAGGAGCAACATGCAATTCATATTTAGGGGGGGGGGAACCTTCATCATCACTATCATCAATAATATCAGTTTCAAGAATTTCATTCTCTCTAGCCCTAGCAAGTTGTTCATTAAGAAATTCACCTAATGGCACAGTAGTATCAAGCGTAGAAGTAGTTTCATCATAAGTATCATGCATAGAAGAAGTGGTATCGTCAATAACATGCGACATATCAGAATTAATAGCAGAAGCAGGTTTAGGTGTCGCAAGCTTACACATAACAGAAGGAGAATCAAGTGCAGAGCTAGATGGTAGTTCCTTACCTCCCCTCGTAGTTGAGGGATAAATCTTAGTTCTTTCGTCTTTCAAGTTCCTCATAGTGATCAGCAGATATAAATCCCAAGTGACTCAGAATAGAGCTATGCTCCCCGGCAATGGCGCCAGAAAATAGTCTTGATAACCCACATGTAAAGGGGATCGCAACAGTTTTTGAGGGTAGAGTATTCAACCCAAATTTATTGATTCGACACAAGGGAAGCCAAAGAATATTCTCAAGTATTAGCAGTTGAGTTGTCTATTCAACCACACCTGGATAACTTAGTATCTGCAGCAAAGTATTTAGTAGCAAAGTAGTATGGAAGTAATGATAACAGTAGCAAAAGTAACAACAACAGTTTTGTAGTAATTGTAACAGTCGCAACGATAAAGTAAATAAGCAAAGAGCAATATGTGAAAAGCTCATAGGCATTGGATTAGTGATGGATAATTATGTCGGATGCGATTCCTCATGTAATATTTATAACATAGGGTGACACGGAACTAGCTCCAGTTCATCAATGTAATGTAGGTATGTATTCCGAATATAGTCATACGTGCTTATGGAAAAGAACTTGCATGACATCTTTTGTCCTACCCTCCCGTGGCAGCGGGGTCCTAACGGAAACTAAGGGATATTAAGGCCTCCTTTTAATAGAGTATCGGACCAAAGCATTAACACTTAGTGAATACATGAACTCCTCAAACTACGGTCATCACCGGTAAGTATCCCGATTATTGTCACTTCGGGGTTAACGGATCATAACACGTAATAGGTGACTATAGACTTGCAAGATAGGATCAAGAACTCACATATATTCATGAAAACATAATAGGTTTAGATCTGAAATCATGGCACTCGGACCCTAGTGACATGCATTAAGCATAGAAAAGTCATAGCAACATCAATCTCAGAACATAATGGATACTAGGGATCAAACCCTAACAAAACTAACTTAATTACATGGTAAATCTCATCCAACCATCACCGTTCAACAAGCCTATGATGGAATTACTCATGCACGGTGGTGACACTACTAGAGAAAAGCATACTAGTGACGCTGGTTTTTTACATACCAGTAGCGCGGGCACCCGCGCTACTGCTAGGGCTCTACAGCTATTATTTAACAGTAGCGCGTTTCTAAACAAGCACTGTAGCTAAAATACTTAGTAGGAGCGCATGTTCCTCCACCAACGCTACTACTATCATCACGTAGTAGTAGCACCCTATTTTCTCCCCACGCTACAACTAGGTAAATAGAAATAAAAAATAAAAAAAGCAGTCAGGTGCAATATTCATGGAAATCAAGACAAGTCCAGTGCAAATAAACTAAGTTCACAGAACCATCTCACAAACGTTAACGACAGTACCACATTTAATATAACCACACAATCTCACAAACTCATATATAGTAGTCAATAATGCATGGATAGATCATAGTTGATAAGTCTATTAGGTAGTCATACTAGCATATATATGGTTCAATAGCCACACACATGCATATGTAGTTCTAGATGATGTCGATGACGACCATCATCCTCAAGCCTGGGCGGTGGGTGTTCCTGATAGTAATTAGGATTGCCTATCCAACATGAAGATTCTTGCCGACGAGGAAGCTCTTCCACCCAACCGAGTTGAAGTGTGTGCGACCGTCCGTGTCCACGCCGTACGCACAAGTGGCGACGGAGCCCCTTGCAGTAAGGCGTATTCCAGCAGAGCTTTCTTCATCAGGCTTGATACCACAACTCTCAAATAGGCTCTTTGGCAATTTCTGAATAGAAAAACATATCAATTAATAAGTAGCCTCACACATTCTACACTATCAAAAGACAATACTACATTTCTGCTAAGCATGAATTCTACTAATAAGTATATATGGATTCTACACTATTAGCAGTTCTTTGGATTCTACACGAAGCATATATATCATCGGACTCTACACTAAGTATATATATCATCAGACTCTACACTAAGTATAACAATAAAGCATATAAGATTCACTAAGCATATAAGATTCACTAAGCATATATATTATCAGACTCTACACTAAGTATAACAATAAAGCATATAAGATTCAGTAAGCATATATATCATCGGACTCTACACTAAGTATAACAATAAAGCATATCATCAAATTACTCTAAAAACAACAGTAAATGCAACATACCATGATATGCCGATCAACCATGGTACTTGTCAGGCGGGTCAGGAATGGCACCCCGACGAAGTCAGCACCTGGCGGAATGATGTCCCATAGGTTGCACACCTCCTCCTCGCTCAACTTCATTCTCTGAGCTACGATGGCATCACCGAGTGGGTCGTCATCATCCTCATCATCCTCATCACCCTCATAATCTTCTGCTTTGTTGACATAAATCACGGCCAGCTTGGGTCTTTTAGCTCTGAAGGAGAAGCTGGTCAACTCACCACCGGTGATACGCATGTGGGCAATGAAACGGACCCATCCATCTCCTCCCACCTGCGTCATCTTTCGTACTTTCTCGATCTCCATAGTGTAGGGGCCCCCAGGAGCCTCAAAGGTCACAGAGTCTCCGGTCAGATTGTTGAATTCTGACCTCACATTGCATGGGACGATCTGTGTACAAAAAGCAAAATGATATATACATGATGCATTAATGCCAATAACACTAAAAACAAATTAGTAGTTACTAGTTTCATATAATTTATTACTGCCGCATGAAGAAAACTAGAATCAAAGTAGATGCCGAACAGCGTGCCAGTTGCAAGGCTGCTGGCGCACCTTGACTTGCACCATCGACATGGTGGTGGTGGTGGTGGCGCCATTTCCCTAAAGCAATATGATTGAAGGATTAACGATCCAAAAAGTAAACATAAAGTTTTCACAGAGTTCACATGGCAAGCAAAATAACAACTAAAAAGTAAACATAAAGTTTAGTCCAGGGGAACATTTTATCTATTCCCACATCCAAAAGTTGAACCATCTTAGAATCTTCCAAAACACAATAAGTAAACATCCATTCCACCTTTGGCATCCGATGCACAATAATTAAAACTATAAAAGGCAAACACCCCCCTTTTCGATCAGATACAACTCTATGTCTATCTGTGTTTTCTTTCTCTAAAATTTACCAAAAATGGGCTCACTAAGAGCATCATAACAACTTGGCAATTTGATCGAGCATCACCACATACAGATACTCTCTTCAACCTGAAAGAGTATCGAATCAAGCATTTATTTTTCTATGAAACCACATAACAGTCAACAAAGAAGCTAGTGGCAGCAGCCAAGAATTGAAACCCTCAACCGCTGCTGTCATATCAGAGCTAAAAAATGCTCACGATTCTACGGTCGAGCACTATGGTTGTTCCAGCGAAGGAATGACAAGTAGTTACAAGTACTACATTAATGATCCTAAATGTCGGGAACAATAGTCACATATCATGACAACGTGATACGATGGGACGCTCTCGACCTCGGCCGATCACGTTAGCTAGCTTAGTTGCTAGCTCCCACCAGCACACCATCTTCAGGACGAGCGCGCCAGCCTTGGAAGATGCGGTTTGCCCGCTCAATTGTGGACTGCAAAATCATGCCCTAGACGACACCAGGGCTCTAGGAGCTTATCTCGAAAGCTCCCATGGCACCATTTCAGAAGGGGAGCCAATCCTACGACCACCATCGACAAACTTGAGCATGTGGAGGCGTTCACGCAACCACAGACGATGGATAACCATTCCCATTGTAGAAGCCTATCATCTACACGAAACGGCACACGGTAACCGACGCCCCCTCTCTAAACCCTAGAACACTAGGCACCGCCGCGGCCACCACTGCTCCAGGGGCAACAGCCAAGAATTGAAACCCAAGTTTCAATTATATGTGCTAAAAGCCTCTACTTCTCTAGCTACTTCTCTCTACTCTCTCCTAAGTTTCGGTGAGCAACAAAAAGCCACTACTTCTCTCACCTAACCCCTCTCTCTACTCTCTCCCCAATCATGCGAGGAAACAAACCCGGAACACGTCGCATCAAAGTGTGGAGCCACCGTGCAATCCCTAGATCCCAAAACATGGCGAGCCACCGCGACAAATCGATTGGAGCCTAGCTAGTGTGGCGCACGCAGGGAGGAGGAGATCGAGGGGGACTTACGGGGCTGGAGCGTTGGAGGAGGCGAGAGGCGACCGCGCATGGTGGCAGCGCACGGCACCGTCGACGGGGGTGAGGCAGCCGGGGACGAACCCTAACCGCGGCGGCGTCATCGGGCGGAGGGGATCGATTGTGAGAGTGAGGGGGTGCGGGGGCGCTCGGGCCGGTTTTATTTTGCTCTAGTAGTAGCACTGGTTAGAGGCCATCGCTACTGCTAAGCCCACCAGTTGTAGCACCCGTTCAAAACAAACGCTACAAATAAGTGGGCTACTGTTTTTGCCCTGCGGCCCATGTAACAGTAGTGCGGCCCAAGCAAACAAACCCTGCTGTTATATATTAGTAGTAGCGTGTTTTCTGCCCAGCGCTACTGGTAAATTCTAGTAGCATGGGGTCATAAACAAGCGCTACTGGTAAACTTATTTATAAGCATTTTCCTAGTAGTGTGAGCATCATGAAATTGGTGATGGAGGATGGTTGATGATGATGATGGTGATGGATTCCCCCTCTCCGGAGCCCCGAACGGACTCCAGATCAGCCCTCCCGAGAGAGTTTAGGTCTTGGCGGCGGTTCCGTATCGTAAAACGCGATGAATTCTTCTCTTTGATTTTTTTTCTCCCCGAACATGAATATATGGAGTTGGAGTTGAGGTCGGTGGAGCTTCAGGGGGCCCACGAGGCAGGGGCGCGCCCTGGGGGGGCACCCTTGTGGACAGGGTGTGGGCCCCCTGACGTTGATTCTTTCACCAGTATTTTTTATTAATTCCAAAAAGTTGCTCCGTGGATTTCAGGTCATTCTGAGAACTTTTATTTCTGGACAAAAATAACACCATGGCACTTCTGCTGAAAACAACATCAGTCCAGGTTAGTTCCATTCAAATCATGCAAGTTAGAGTCCAAAACAAGGGCAAACGTGTTTGGAAAAGTAGATACTACGGAGACGTATCAAATACTTATGCTATCTTGAGAGAAGCCACTAGTGAAACCTATGGCCCCCGGGTCTATCTTCCATCATATAAGTTTCCGATCTACTTTATTTTGCAATCTTTACTTTCCAATCTATATCATAAAAATACCAAAAATATTTATCTTATCTTATTATCTCTATCAGATCTCACTTTCGCAAGTGGCCGTGAAGGGATTGACAACCCCTTTATCGCGTTGGTTGTGAGGTTCTTGTTTGTTTGTGTAGGTACGAGGGACTTGCGTGGAGCCTTCTACTGGATTGATACCTTGGTTCTCAAAACTGAGGGAAATACTTACGCTACTTTGCTGCATCACCCTTTCCTCTTCAAGGGAAAACCAACGCAGTGCTCAAGAGGTAGCACCAGCTCATCAGTACTCCTCATGCTCCTCGGACTCCTCGTGCCCCTCAGACTCCTCTGCTGCTTTATGCTGATGCTCCGTCTCTGAGTCACACCGCTTGCAGTGCTGAGAAACCCAGGTCTCCTCATTAGTAACTTGCTCCTTAGAGCCACTAGTGATCTCCTAACCTAGGGCTCTCATCGTGGTCTTATGGCGAGTGCGAGCAACCTTCTCAGCCACATGTGCCCTGTACTGGCCCTTGGCTTCCATGCAGAAAAGCCTCTTCATCTTCGACTTGAGCTTGGATGCCCAAGAGGGTAGCTTCTCAGGAGAGGGAACAAACTCATAATCTGGCCCATCCTCATCATCATAATCCGTAGGGGCAATCTCCTCACCGGGGCCAACATGCACAGTCCCCTAGTTCTCCTTCTAGTGCAGATTTAGAACCGGATGAGTGACCAAGTGCTCAGTAGGAAGCGCCTCTCCCGGAAACTCAACAACCCACTTCACCTCAATTAGTTTAAAAGATAAGGGCCATAGACGGGCACCTTCCGGTCAAGCACGGCAGACCGAAGCTCACGCCACATGATGTGGGAGATGTCTAAGGTAGAATTCTTGCCCTGCTCCTTGATGCACATCAAGAGAAGATCCACCAAGTAGGAATGCACCATGTCCAAATTCCCAATGCGAGGGAAGAGAGTGTTGTGAAAGATCCTGTGGGTAATATCTAGAAATGGAATGAGCTCCGTGCGAGTCCCCTTGAGAGTCTTCACTGTCTTGGAGTAGTGGATAAGCTTTGACTTGTGCATGGTCGGGCCTTCCCTGTGAGGCCGGAGACCTATAGGGTTGTCTTCTCCCTCATCAGCAATGCCCAAGGAATTCATGAACTCCTTCCAATCAACCCCGAATCTTATCCCACCGATCATCCATGACATAGATATCTCCTCATTGGCATGAAAGTGAACCGTGGCATAAAATTGAGCCACAATCTCCGGATCATAGTCCTTGTTGTAGGTGATGAAGGGAATGAATCCCCATTGATGGCAAAGAGCAAGAGCCTCTCCAAAGTATGCCAGATCCTTCTCCATACAAGAGACATCAATAGACTTGACATTCACAAACAAGTTCTTCTTGGACTTCAGAATGTCCAGGTAGATCGATGATGAAATAACATGTGGTGCCCCCATGTTTGGTTTTGGTAATTGATGACAATCTCCATGGACTAATGGTTGCATTGAGTTATATTTGAAGGATTTGTCCATAGGCTTTTCTTGGAGTCCATTTGTTGGTTTCAAGGAGAATTTGTGATGACCAAGGTGCTATTAAGGAATTATCCAAAGATCGGTCATGTAAGTGTTGAGCTTATTGCAAGCATGTCTTGAAGAAAAAGATTGTGTGATCATTCATGTGTACCTTCAAGACATCATCCAAATGAAGAGAGTTGGAAAGATTCAAGGTTGATCAAGACTAAGTCAAAGAGTGAATCAAGTTGATCAACACACAAAGCGTAGAAGATGTACCGAGAGGGATCAAGCGATCCCATGGTATGGTAAGCATTGTCGATTACGCTTTGTGTACTAACCCATGATCTTCGTGAGAGTTCTTTGTGGGGTCAGGTTGTGGTGTGAAAGTTCAAGTGAAGCATCACGAAGTGATCAAATGCTTGAAGCTTGTCGTCCATTGTGGTGACAATGGACTTGTGAAGATATGCGGAAGAGTGGCTCACCCATAGTGGAGTATGGGGGAGCAATCAACTAGTCTTCTTCGAGCCAACGCAATCAAGAAAGGTGGTCCAACTTGAGGGAGTAAAGATCGTCATCATCTAGCTCAAGTGGACCATGTGCAAGGCAAAGGTTTGCCCTTGATAGGTTTTCTATTTTACCGGTCTCATGGTGGTAGTTGGGAGACCGGGTTTTAGGATCGATCCCCGTACTATCAAGGGGGGCTCTCGATGAGTAGCTTTATCGTATCATTAGTAGAGAGCTCAAACCATTGCATCCTTGCATCATCTTTCTTGGTTCTTGTTTGGTTCTCTTTGTGAGTTTTGGAGCTTATGGTCATCTTGATGACAAGCTTGAGTTCATCGAAAACAGAGTTCACATGCATCTTTTATGATGTTTTCGATGTTGGAGGTCCTGCCGGTTCTTCTCTGTTGGAGGTTTCTCTCCTCTTCTTGGTAGGCATACCTCCTCTGCCTCTTCTTACAGTTTTGATGCTCTCATTTTCTTATTTCCAACAAGCTTGAGTTTGCTCAATTCGGAGCTCATATGAGGAAGTTATGGCAGTTCTGTTTTTCTCCCTGTGGTAGTACCACGGTGGCAGCGGTAGTACCGCTTGTAGCGTCAAGCGGTAGTACCGCTCTACTACCGCCTCGTTTTTGGGTCTTGCTTCGTGTCGGGTTTAGGAGTAGTTGCACGACAGTAAGGCACGACAGTTCCGCCCATAAGCGGTAGTACCGCTCCGTTTGGGCGGTAGTACCGCCTATAAGTGGTAGTACCGCTCCGGTCGGGCGGTAGTACCGCTACTGCTTTACTGTCGCCGTACTCTGCTCTGCCCTGCCTCATTTGGTCCCATGTTCTGCTCCTTCAGCGGTAGTACCGCTGGGGTGAGCGGTAGTACCGCTTATAAGCGGTACTACCGCCCCAAGGTTCATGTTTTGTTGCTCCATTTCCCTGCTTCTTCCGTCCGAGCGGTAGTACCGCTCGTGGAGCGGTATTACCGCTCATGTGCGGGCTGAGCACATAATAGTTGTATTTTCCCTCCTATAAAAGGGGGTCTTCTTCCCCAATGAACCTTATCCCTTGAGCTCGTGTTCTTCCCCCATTGTTGACATTCTTCGAGCTTGCTAACTCTCAATCCCTCCATGGATTCTTGCTAGTTTTTGAGGGAAAAGGGAGAGGAGATCTAGATCCACATTTCCACCAATCACTTTCTCCTCTATGTGAGGGGAACCCCTTGGATCTAGATCTTGGAGTTCTTGGTGTTCTCCTTCTTGTTCTTCCTCTCATCTTCCTCCCTAGCATTAGTTGCTTCGGTGGGATTTGAGAGAGAAGGACTTGGGCACTCCGTTTGCCCTTGCCATTGCATTTGGTGCATCGGTTTGAGTTCTCCACGTGATACGTGGAAGTTAGAAGTTGAGAAACTTATTACTCTTGAGCTTGTTACTCTTGGGTGTTTGTACACCCTAGAGCTTGTTCCTCTTGGGTGCCTTGGCGCCCTAGATGGTTGGTGTTGTTCGGAGCTCAATCATTGTGGTGTAAAGCTCCGGCCAAGCGTCAGGGTCTCCAATTAGGTTGTGGAGATCACCCCGAGCAATTTGACGGGTACCGGTGACCGCCCCCAAGGGTTGCCAAAGTGTACGGGTTCGGTGACCGCCCTCAAGGGTCCCTTAGTGGAATTACGACATCTTGCATTGTGCGAGGGCGTGAGGAGATTACGGTGTCCCTAGAGGCTTCTTGGGGAGCATTGTGCCTCCACACCGCTCCAAATGGAGATTAGCATCCGCAAGGGTGTGAACTTCGGGATACATCATCGTCTCCGCGTGCCTCAGTTATCTCTTACCCGAGCCCTTTACTTATGCACTTTACTTTGTGATAGCCTTATTGTTCTTTGTCATATATCTTGCTATCACATAGTTGCTTATCTTGCTTAGCATAAGTTGTTGGTGCACATAGGTGAGCCTAGTTGTTTTAGGTTTTGTGCTTGACAAATTAACCGCTAGGTTTATTCCGCATTTGTTCAAGCCTAAACCGTAATTATTTTAAAGCGCCTATTCACCCCCCCCTCTAGGCGACATCCTCGATCTTTCAAACGATTACTCCTTGGTCCAGAAGGGGCGCCCAACAATAGACGGATCCTGAGCATGGCGATACGGATTGTGAATGCGAAACTCCTCAAACTCCTTTGCAGTCATCTCATCGGAAGGGGTGAACTTCTCCTTCACCTTCTACTTGCCTGTTGTTGTCTTCACATTCTGCCTGGGAGGATCACTGGAACTTGCGGGAGTGCCATCAGTGGTACGATAACACTTGGATCCGGGATGATTGGGGTTCTTTGCGATGGGCATGATGAGTGATACGTCTCCAACGTATCTATAATTTTTGATTGCTCCATGCTACTTTATCTACTATTTTGGACTACATTGGGCTTTATTTTCCACTTTTATATTATTTTTGGGACTAACCTATTAACCGGAGGCCCAGCCTAGAATTGTTGTTTTTTGCCTATTTCAGTGTTTCAAAGAAACAGAATATCAAACGGAGTCCAAACGGAATGAAACCTTCGGGAACGTGATTTTCTCACCGAACGTGATCCAGGAGACTTGGACCCTGCTCCAAGGAACAAAAGAGGCGGTCACAAGGATGGGGGGCGCCCCCTGGGCGCGCCCCCGACCTTGTGGGCCCCCTGTTGCTCCACCGATGTACTCATTCCTCCTATATATATATACCTACGTACCCCCGACAGATCAAATAGGGAGCCAAAAACCTAATTCCACCGCCGCAACTTTCTGTATCCATGAGATCCCATCTTGGGGCCTGTTCCGGAGCTCCGCCGGAGGGAGCATCCACCATGGAGGGCTTCTACATCAACACCATAGCCCCTCCGATGAAGTGTCAGTAGTTTACTTCAGACCTTCGGGTCCATAGCTAGTAGCTAGATGGCTTCTTCTCTCTTTTTGGATCTCAATACAATGTTCTCCCCCTCTCTTGTGGAGATCTATTCAATGTAATCTTTTTTTTGAGGTGTGTTTGCTGAGACCGATGAATTATGGGTTTATGATCCAGTTTATCTATGAATAATATTTGAATCTTCTCTGAATTCTTTTATGTATGATTGAGTTATCTTTGTAAGTCTCTTCAAATTATCCGTTTGGTTTGGCCAACTAGATTGGTAGTTCTTGCAATGGGAGAAGTGTTTAGCTTTGGGTTCAATCTTGCGGTGTCCTTTCCTAGTGACAGAAGGGGCAGCAAGGCACGTATTGTATTGTTGCCATCGAGGATAACAAGATGTTTTTTTATCATATTGCATGAATTTATCCCTCTACATCATGTCATCTTGCTTAAGGCGTTACTCTGTTTTTAACTTAATACTCTAGATGCATGCTGGATAGCGGTCGATGAGTGGAGTAATAGTAGTAGATGCAGAACCATTTCTGTCTACTTGTCTTGGACGTGATGCCTATATACATGATCATACCTAGATATACTCATAACTATGCTCAATTCTGTCAATTGCGCAACAATAATTTGTTCACCCACCGTAGAATACTTATGCTCTTGAGAGAAGCCACTAGTGAAACCTATGGCCCCCGGGTCTATTCTCATCATATCAATCTCCATTACTTTAATACTTGCTTTGTTTTTACTTTGCCTTTTACTTTTTACTTTGCATCTCTATATCAAAAATACCAAAAATATTATTTATCATATCTATCAGATCTCACCCTCGTAAGTGACCGTGAAGGGATTGACAACCCCTAATTGCGTTGGTTGCGAGTAGCTATCATTTTGTGCAAGTACGAGGGACTTGTGCGTGGCCTCCTACTGGATTGATACCTTGGTTCTCAAAAACTGAGGGAAATACTTACGCTACTTTGCTGCATCATCCTCTCCTCTTCAGGGAAATCCAACGCAGTGCTCAAGAGGTAGCAAGAAGAATTTCTGGCGCCGTTGCCGGGGAGGCTCACGCAAGAGCAAGTCAACCATACCAAGTACCTATCACAATCCCTATCTTTCGTATTACATTATTTGCCTCTCGTTTTCCTCTCCCCCACTTCACCCTTGCCGTTTTATTCGCCCTCTCTTTCCCAATCTCCTCCTCTTTTTTCCGTTGCCTTTTTCCTCGTCCGTCTGTTTGCTCGTGTGTTATTTTGCTTGCTTGTCGTCATGACTAGTCTCATATCTTCTCCGTTATCTCCCGAGAATGAAGTTCTAAATTTTAAGCAAAGGGAGGGAGAAAATCTAAAAGACGCTTGGTATAGAATTTGCAATGGTCTAAATAGATCTACCAGGAAGCAATCTACTTCAGTTCTTCTTCGTAATTTTTACGTAGGTGCTAATCCTTGGTATAGATATATTCTTGATACCATTACCGGAGGGAATTTCTTGGGTAGCCATACTTTTGATTCATATAATGCTTTAATAGATTTATTTGGCTCACCACCTCTTTTGATTAATGGAACTATGTTAACTTTGGAGCATGTTATGCAAAGACTTGAAATTTTTGAGAATAAAATTGCTACCATTGAATCAATTGAAAATCTGGATAAAAAGATCCACAATCAAATTACCCAATATGGATCTAAGGTAGGAATGACTTTGAAAAATATTAAAGAAAAAGAACCCATAGTTAATGAGAAAATAAATCTAGATTCCGCAAGAATCGATAAACTTGAGGGTATCATTACCAATTTGGGAACCGTTTTTTCTTCTATACAAAACTCCAAGTTCGTCTATTAAAAATACTAAGCTTATTTATGTTCCTAAGAATAAGGGTGAATCATCTAGTAAGGAAACTGCGGATCTTAAATCTATAAGTGTTCGTCCCAATCTTTTTGCCATCATTAAGGAACCATTTGCTATGAATGAATTTTTCGATCTTGTGCCTAAGAATTTGATAATTACTAGAAAGAAAGAAATTTCTAAGAAAGATAGGTGCCTCATTGAAGAATTGCCTACCAAAGATGGCAATACCTAGATCTATCCTTGCTTTTTTGCCTAGCTAGGGGCGTTAAACGATAGCGCTTGTTGGGAGGCAACCCAATTTTATTTTTTGTTTTTTGTTTTTGCTTCTATTTAGTAATAAATAATACATCTAGCCTCTGTTTAGATGTGGTTTTATGTTTTAATTAGTGTTTGTGCCAAGTAGAACCTATAGGATAACCTACGATGATAGTTGATTTGATTCTGCTGAAAAACAGAAACTTTGCGCGCACTAATATAATTTTGTTAAATCACAGGAACGTGATTTTGCGTTGATTCTTTTTGCTGCTGTTCAATAGACAAATTTTCCAGGACTTCCTATTTTGGTAGGATTTTTAGACTTCCAGAAGTTTGCATTAGTTACAGATTTCTACAGACTGTTCTGTTTTTGACAGATTCTGTTTTTCGTGTGTTGTTTGCTTATTTCAATGCATCTATGGCTAGTAACTTAGTTTATAAACCATAAAGAAGTTGGAATACATTAGGTTTAACACCAATATAAATAAAGAATGATTTTATTTCAGTACCTTAAAGTAGTCTTTTGTTTTCTTTCACTAACGGAGCTCACGAGATTTCTATTGAGTTTTGTGTTGTGAAGTTTTCAAGTTTTGGGTGAATTCTTTTGATGGATTATGGAACAAGGAGTGGCAAGAGCCTAAGCTTGGGGATGCCCATGGCACCCCAAGATAATACAAGGACACCAAAAAGTCAAAGCTTGGGGATGCCCCGGAAGGCATCCCCTCTTTCGTCTACTTCCATCGGTAATTTACTTGGAGCTATATTTTTATTCACCATATGATATGTGTTTTGCTTGGAGCGTCTTGTATTATTTGCGTCTTTGCTTGTTAGTTTACCACAATCATCCTTGTTGTACACACCTTTTGAGAGAGCCATACACAAATTGGAATTTGCTAGAATACTCTATGTGCTTCACTTATATCTTTTGAGCTTGATAGTTTTGCTCATAGTGCTTCACTTATATCTTTTGAGCGTGATAATTTTTGCTCTAGTGCTTCACTTAGATCTTTTAGAGCATGGTGGTGGATTTTTTTTAAAGAGACTATTGATCTCTCATGCTTCACTTAGATTATTTTGAGAGTCATTAATAGCATGGTAATTTGCTTAACATTAATATACTTGGTGTCCAAGATATGTGAAACTTTCTTTTGAGTGCGTTGAATACTAAGGTAAGTTTGATGCTTGATAATTGTTTTGAGATATGGAGGTGATAATATCAAAGTGATGCTAGTTGGGTGATTATGAATTTAAAGAATGCTTGTGTTGAAGTTTGTGATTCCCGTAGCATGCACGTATGGTGAACCACTTTGTGATGAAGTTGGAGCACAATTTTATTTATTGATTGTCTTCCTTATGAGTGGCTGTCGGGGACGAGCGATGGTCTTTTTCTACCAATCTATCCCCCTAGGAGCATGCGCGTAGTCCTTTGGTTCTTGATGACTTCTAAATTTTTGCAACAAGTGCATGAGTTCTTTTGATTAATGTTGAGTCCATGGATTATACGCACCCTTTCACCCTTCCATTATTGCTAGCCTCTCTTGTGTTGCGCAACTTTCGCCGGTACCATACATCCACCATATACCTTCCTCAAAACAGCCACCATACCTACCTATTATGGCATTACCATAGCCATTCCGAGATATATTTCCATGCAACTTTCCACCGTTCCGTTCATATGACACACATTACTTTTGTCATATTGCTTTTTGCATGAACATGTAGTTGACATTGTATTTGTGGCAAGGTCACCTTCATAATTTTCATACATGTCACTCTTGATTCATTGCATATCCCGGTATACCGCCGGAGGCATTCATATAGAGTCATATTTTGTTCTAAGTATCGAGTTGTAATTGTTGAGTTGTAAGAAAAATAAAAGTGTGATGATCATCATTATTAGAGCATTGTCCCAGTGAGGAAAGGATGATGGAGGCTATGTTTCCCCCACAAGTCGGGATGAGACTTCGGACTTTACAAAAAGAAAAAAAATGAAGAAAAGAGGCCAGAAAAAAAGAGAAAAGGCCCAAAAAAAGAGAAAAAGAAAAAAAATGAGAGAAAAAAAGAGAAGGGACAATGCTACTATCTCTTTTTCCACACTTGTGCTTCAAAGTAGCACCGTGATCTTCATGATAGAGAGTCTCATATGTTGTCACTTTCATATACTAGTGGAATTTTTCATTATTGAACTTGGCTTGTATATTCCAATGATGGGCTTCCTCAAAAGTGCCCTAGGTCTTCGTGAGCAAGCAAGTTGGATGCACACCCACTTAGTTTCTTTTGTTGAACTTCCATATATTTATAGCTCTAGTGCATCCGTTGCATGGCAATCCCTACTCACTCACATTGATATCTATTAATGGGCATCTCCATAGCCCATTGATACGCCTAGTTGATGTGAGACTATCTTCTCCTTTTTTGTCTTCTCCACAACCACCATTCTATTCCACATATAGTGCTATGTCCACGGCTCACGCTCATGTATTGCGTGAAAGTTGAAAGAGTTTGAGATTATTAAAGTATGAAACAATTGCTTGGCTTGTCATTGGGGTTGTGCATAATTAAATACTTTGTGTGATGAAGATAGAGCAACAACCAGACTATATGATTTTATAGGGATAACTTTCTTTAGCCATGTTATTTTGAGAAGACATGATTGCTTTGATTAGTATGCTTGAAGTATTATTATTTTTATGTCAATATGAACTTTTGTCTTGAATCTTTCGGATCTGAATATTCATGCCATAATTAAGAAGATTTACATTGAAATTATGCCAAAGTATCACTCCGCATCAAAAATTCTCTTTTTATCATTTACCTACTCGAGGACGAGCAGGAATTAAGCTTGGGGATGCCTGATACGTCTTCAACGTATCTATAATTTTTTATTGTTCCATGCTACTTTATCTACTATTTTGGACTATATTGGGCTTTATTTTCCACTTTTATATTATTTTTGGGACTAACCTATTAACCGGAGGCCCAGCCCAGAATTGCTGTTTTTTGCCTATTTCAGTGTTTCGAAGAAACAAAATATCAAACGGAGTCCAAACGGAATGAAACCTTCGGGAACGTGATTTTCTCACCGAACGTGATCCAGGAGACTTGGACCCTGCTTCAAGGAACAAAAGAGGCGGTCATGAGGGTGCCCCCCCTCGTGCACGCCCCCCTACCTCGTGGGCCCCCTGTTGCTCCACCGACGTACTCCTTCCTCCTATATATACCTACGTACCCCCGACAAATCAAATAGGGAGCCAAAAACCTAATTCCACCGCCGCAACTTTCTGTATCCACGAGATCCCATCTTGGGTCCTGTTCCGGAGCTCCGCCGGAGGGGGCATCCACCACGGAGGGTTTGTACATCAACACCATAGCCCCTCTGATGAAGTGTGAGTAGTTTACTTCAGACCTTCGGGTCCATAGCTAGTAGCTAGATGGCTTCTTCTCTCTTTTTGGATCTCAATACAATGTTCTCCCCCTCTCTTGTGGAGATCTATTCGATGTAATCTTCTTTTTGCGGTGTGTTTGTTGAGACCGATGAATTGTGGGTTTATGATCCAGTTTATCTATGAATAATATTCGAATCTTCTCTGAATTCTTTTATGTATGATTGAGTTATCTTTGCAAGTCTCTTCGAATTATCCGTTTGGTTTGGCCAACTAGATTGGTAGTTCTTGCAATGGGAGAAGTGTTTAGCTTTGGGTTCAATCTTGCGGTGTCCTTTCCCAGTGACATAAGGGGCAGCAAGGCACGTATTGTATTGTTGCCATCGAGGATAACAAGATGTTTTTTATCATATTGCATGAATTTATCCCTCTACATCATGTCATCTTGCTTAAGGCGTTACTCTGTTTTTAACTTAATACTCTAGATGCATGCTGGATAGCGGTCGATGAGTGAAGTAATAGTAGTAGATGCAGAATCGTTTCGGTCTACTTGTCTTGGACGTGATGCCTAATACATGATCATACCTAGATATACTCATAACTATGCTCAATTCTGCCAATTGCTCAACAGTAATTTGTTCACCCACCGTAGAATACTTATGCTCTTGAGAGAAGCCACTAGTGAAACCTATGGCCCCCGGGTCTATTCTCATCATATCAATCTCCATTACTTTAATACTTGCTTTGTTTTTACTTTGCCTTTTACTTTTTACTTTACATATCTATATCAAAAATACCAAAAATATTATTTATCATATCTATCAGATCTCACCCTCGTAAGTGACCGTGAAGGGATTGACAACCCCTAATCACGTTGGTTGCGAGTAGCTATCGTTTTGTGCAGGTACGAGGGACTTGTGCGTGGCCTCCTACTGGATTGATACCTTGGTTCTCAAAAACTGAGGGAAATACTTACACTACTTTGCTGCATCATCCTCTCCTCTTCGGGGAAATCCAACGCAGTGCTCAAGAGGTAGCAATGAGCGGAGCTATGATATGTCTCCGTCGTATCTATAATTTTTTATTGTTTCATGCCAATATTATACAACTTTTACATACTTAACCTATTGATCCGGTGCCTAGTGCTTGTTCCTGTTTGTTGCATGTTTTTTGTTTCGCAGAATATCCATATCAAACAAAGTCCAAACGCGATTTTTTACGGAGAATTATTTTGGAATATATGTGAATTTTGGGAGGTAGGATCAATGCAAAAGGTGGTCCACAGCCCCCACAAGATACCAGGGCACGCCTGGGGCCCCTGGCGCATGGTGGTGGGTTGTGGTCACCTCATAAGTCGGTTGGAGCTCTTCTTTGGGCACACGGAAGCTTATATCCGAAAAAAAATCATGTTAAAATCTCAGCGCAATCAGAGTTATGGATATCTGGGAATATAAGAAACAGTTTTCAGCCAGAAAATAGGAACGCGAAAGAAAAGATAACAGAGAGAGATCCAATCTCGGAGGGCTCTCGCCCCTCCACCACAATGGAGTCCATGGACCAGAGGGAGAACCCTCCTTCCATCTTGGGGGGAGGTCAAGGAAGAAGAAGCAGGGGCGTTGTCTCCCCCTCTCTCCCGGTGGCGCCGGAGCGCTACCGGGGCAATCATCGTGACGGCGATCTACACCAACAACTTCGCCACCGTCAACACCAACTCTCTCCCCCTCTATGAAGCGGTGTAACATCTCTTCTCCCCACTGTAATCTCTGCTTAAACATGGTGCTCAACACTATATATAATTTCCCAATGATATGTGGTTATCCTATGATGTTTGAGTAGATTTGTTTTGTCCTATGGGTTGATAGATGATCATGATTGGTTTGAGTTGTATATTTTATTTTGGTGTTGTCCTGTGGTGCCCTCCGTGTCGCGCAAACATGAGGGATCCCCACTGTAGGGTGTTGCAATGCGTTCATGGTTCTCTTATGATGGGTGGCATGAGTGACAGAAGCACAGACCCGAGTAAGGGGTTGTTGCGTATGGGATAAAGAGGACTTGATACTTAATGCTATGGTTGGATTTCAACCTTAACGATCTTTAGTAGTTGCGGATGCTTGCTAGAGTTTCAATCATAAGTGCATATGATTCAAGCTCCTTTATATAAAATTGCAACAATGATTACCGGTTTAGTTATCGATCACCTATAAACAAATGATTTTCTTGTGTGACAAAAGCTATCTACTTTTATTATCTTGCATTTTATTCGTAGTTTTATTCTCGCAAAGTACTTCTAGTTTCATACTTGTTTTAGATGAAGCAAACATTAAGTGTGCATAGAGTTGTATCGGTGGTCAATAGAATTTGAGGGAATATTTGTTCTGCCTTTAACTCCTCGTTGGGTTTGACGCTCTTATTTATCAAAAAGGCTTCCCTGCTTTGTGCAACTTGCTTTTTTCTTCCTTCTATTACCTTCCTTGGTTTTTTCTTAGTTTACTATTTAGTTTCCACATGTTCTTTTTTTCTGTTTTTTCTTAAATGTGCAGGGTTTTTTTTTCAAATTTGATGAAATATCTTTAAAGTTGATTATTACTATTTACAAATTATATGAACTTGTTGCAAATCTTCTGAAAGTTTTTTCAAAATCGTTGAACTTTTCTTACGATGACCTTTTTCTAAATTCTATGAACTTTTTTAAAGTTTGATGAATTTTTTTATAGTTGATGAACTTTTTTATAAAATTTGATGAAAGAATTCTGTTTGTGAATTTTTACGAAAATTCATGTACATTTTTTAATCAATATTTTTTTCCGAATTTTGCAATTTTCCCGAAAGGCAATTGGTTGACCAATCAACTGGTCAACCTCGACCGGTCAATGCGATTGAGCGAACTAGCGGTAACGTGGCCGATCGAACGAGTCATCGAGCGATCAAGCGAACCACTCGTCAACTACTTCTTGGGCCAGCCCACGAGCGGAGGCGTGTGGGCGCCAAGAAGCTAACTGGCGCTTAAAGCGTGCTCCAGCAAAGCTCACGGTGGCATGTGTGTGGGCGACTCAGTTTTCCAGCTCGGTGAGAGCGACGAATAAATGTGCCCTGTTAAGCCAAGGCGGCCCTATATCTCGCATATATATGGAAAATGTTTGTTTTAAACCGGATGATAATAGCGAGACACAAGCCGTCTCCAGCGATTGACACGCGTCCCTGGCTAGCCCACGCACCGCTCCGCATCTGTACCTTATCCCACGCAGGGAAGTATAGCTGGCCAAATGGGCCGTTTTTTTCGGGCCGGCCCGTGAGCACGCGCGGCACGGCCCGCCTTGGGCCACGCACGTCACGGGCTAAACGGGCCGGGCCCGGCACGTGGCATGCCCTGGGCCGTGCTTGGATCTGGAGGCTGGGCACATGGGCCGGCACGGCACAGCCTGATTACATTTTTTTATTTTTTATACATCTATCTAGGGAGGTCCTATTGGGCGCTGCAGGCGCCGGGGAACGCAACCAGCGCTCACAGTGGCGTCTAGCTGGGCCGGCCCAAAAATAAGAGCAGCGCGAGAAAATACGTGCGAAAATTAGCTGTCGTCTGGAGTCGAACACGCGCCGTCGTGCTTACGTATAGGTTGTCCTACCACCAGACCAACTAACAGTTCATATCTCTGTACAGCGCAATACGTTTTAAGAACGAAAATAGCAGACGCGCTATTTATTGTGCATTAACAATACCGTTGAGATTGTTAAAATATTTTAAAAACATGCTCACATATTTCAAATGAGGTTCACGAACATGCAAAAAAAGAGTTCACGTGTTGTTCACGTGTTCACAAAAAAGTTCATGAATTTGAAAAAAAAGTTCATCAATTTTGAAAAATAGTTCATCCAATTTGAAAAAAGTTCATCGATATTGGAAAAAGTTCATCAAATTCGAAAAAAGTTCATCAAATTTGAATAATAGTCCATCCAATTCGAAAAAATTTAATTGATTTTGGAAAAAAGTTCATCCAATTTGGAAAAAGTTCATCATATTTGAAAAAAGTTCATCGAATTCGAAAAAATTTCATCCAATTTTAAAAAGGTTCTTCAAATTCAAAAAAAAATCACCCAATTCGAAGAAAGTTCATCGAACTCAAAAAAAGTTCGTCGGTATTGAAAAACGTTCCTTGATTCGAAAAAAGTTCATTCAAATGAGCAAAACAAAAAAAGAAAAAGAAATAAAAAAGCGAGCGAAAGCATTCTGAACCGAAAATAAAGACATAAGAAGGAAAAAAGTGTAAAAGAGCGTAGTTGTGAGGCAGGTGGGGTGGCTAGCGCAGGTTGCAAACCACGAGGAGATCCCACATTCAAATTCTGCCCGACGCGTTGCTTTTTTTTCTTTGTACAGAAAGAAGAAGAGATGGCAAGATGGGCCTAGCCCAATTAGATGCGCCTGCAGGCGCCAGTTGGGGAACCGGCGCATAAGCGCCGAATAGGATTTCCCATCTATATATGGCTCAATATATAAAAATAGGCTAAAAACGCTCAGTGCGTCAAATAACAGGTTGAAAATATGCAGCCCACCGTGCTAAACGTGCCAACGTGCCGGCCCGTTTACTAACTGGGCTGTGCCTGGGCCTGGGGGCACAGCACGCGGGCCGGCACGGCACGACCCGTATAGTAATCGTGCCTTGGCGGGCCGTGCCGGGCCAGGCACGATTACGATGGGCCGGGCCGTGCCGTGTCGGGCCGGCCCGTTTGGCCAGGTATGCAGGGAAGCCACAACCACGCAATTTTCTCGCGCTCGCTTTGTCTTCCTCGTGCAGATCCCTCTCTCTCTCTCCCTCTCTCCTGTCGCCACTACCATGGCCGCGTCGCGCTTTGCTCTACCCTGCCCCCCAGAGCTCCCCTCTCTTCCTTCCCTTTTCTCACCCCTGGGGCAATGGAGTGCTGCTGCAGCACATGGCACCGCTTGGCTACGACTGGTGCTGCCATGAATGACGGAAGCTTCGACGCGCGACTACCGTCTGCCATGGCCGTCGGAGCTACTGTTGTTGCAATGAGGAGCATCTGCGGCTCTGGCATGGTCTTCGGAGCTTCGTTTTAAGCGGCGTGCATGGCTCCCTGAGCTGCAATGAAGTGTGCGGCGGCTGCGACGATGACCGCGGAGGGTTGCCGATGTGGGGCGTTGCAACTCCGACGATATGGATTTGAAGCTGTTGGGAGCACGCCGGTGTTGAAATGGAGCAACGCCAGGCCGCCGGAAGCATAGCCGGGGTTGCAATGGAGCTTCGCCGGAGTTGCAATGGAGTTTCGCCGGACGCCATCGGTGCTGCGTTGGAGCTCCATCGGAGCTGCAATGGAGCTTCGTTGGAGGTCGGAGGTGCTACGTTGAAGCTCCACCGGACCTGCAATGGAGCTTTGTCGGACGCCATTGGTGCTCCAGTCGATCTATGGTCGCGCTCGTACTATGTTGCAGTGGAGCTTTGTCGAGGAAAGCAGTGCTGCATTGAAGCTGGTAGCGCTGCTGCCGTAGCGTGCTGCATCAAAGGACCACCAACGCACTGATCTGACGGTTGTCCAGGCGGATGATTTCACCAGAAAATCATCCGGCTGATTTGTAGCAGACACCTATATATAGCCAGATGTACGAAGCCTCGTGTGAAGGCCAGCACGAGATGGCCGGCCCAGGCTCGCGCGAGGCTTGCAACCTTGTTTTTTCTCTTTCATATTTTTTCTTTTTATTTTTCTTTCGTTCATTTTTTTGTTTATACATCTAAATATTATATATAGAAAATGTTTGTCATGTATACAAAAATATACAACATCTATCAAAAAATTGAGCATGCACTTAAAAAAGGCTAATCAAGTGTTTGAAAAAAATCTAGTATTTTAAAAATGTTAATGAAGCATTTAAACATGTTAAATGTGTATAGAAAAATTATTGTCATATATAAAAAAATATATAAAGCATATGTGTATGTAAACATGTTGGTCAAGTATTTAAAGAATGTTAACATGTATAAAAAATGTACTTCGTGTATATGAAAAATGCACACAAATTAGTCATCACAAAACATATATTTTATTATTCTATATTTGAAAATAGTTAAACATCTTTATAAAATATTCCTGACGTATATGAAAAATGTACATTATGTGTGAAAAAAACATATATTTCCATTAAAAACCGTACACTGTGTGTTGAAAAATATTGACCTTGCGTTCAAAAAAATATTAAGTGTGTATTAAATTATACTCCCTCCGTCCCAAAATAAGTGTCTCAAGCTTAGTACAACTTTGTACTAGCTCTAGTGCAAAGTTGAGACACTTATCCCGGGACGGATGGAGTACATTTGAAAAATATGTAAATAAAATGTATAGTGTGTATGAAAAAAGTAGAACATAAAAAATATAGATTTTAAAAAATATTAATCATGTATTCCAAAAATATTAAACATATATAAAAATATGTTTCTGATGTAGACAAAAAATATTGAGTTTGTACTAAAGAAATTGATATGTTGAAAAAAAAGTAATCGATGAAAAACAACAAGGAAAAAAATGAAGAAACCCAATAAAAAACAAAGAAAACTAAAAGTGAAAAACTAGATAAAGTCAATGCAAAGATTGGAAACATAGAAAACTGAGAAAGAAACAAAGAGAAACGAAGAAAACCGACAAAGGAAAA